>NW_027106467.1:822928-846243 GCF_000696795.3 Halyomorpha halys
CATAGACAAAATAATAAAATTTCTCAAAGAAACGCAACTTTATACTAAAATATAATCCACCAATACCGACCAGTGTAAAAAGGAAATAGTCTACATTCAACTATAAGTCAAGAAGATAGATGAAGTAAAAAGGGTGTAATAACCTAGATGTTGATCGCCCTGAATAAAAATCTAATCTAATCTCTATTAGCTTATTACTTGAAAAATATGTCTAACTCTAATGAGTTATAATATTCATTTTACACTAAATTGAAAAAAAGTTAATTAAATTTATTTTAGAAAAAACGCACTGACAAGTAAAAATTAAAGAAAAATAGTGCATATTCATTTTTTTCCCCAAATACTTTTGAAAATACTGTCTGTTTAATCGGGAGTTAATGAATTAAGAAATCCTAGAAGGCATATGTTTTTATTTATATATTTTTAAAAAATAATTTATGTGAAGTATTTATGGGTTTAATAAAAAAACTTTATAACTAAGAAAACTATAAACTTATATCAAGTTTATAACCGCAGCTTTAAATAAAATTCTAATAGGTTAAGTAATCTCACGGTGCTCGTATATGCAAACCAAGACATCAGAGCTGTGTGGCAGACTGGTATCACTTGATTTCAAAGGTCAGATCTAGATTAAAAATAACTTTCGAGATCAAAGCAAAGAAATGATAAAAGTTGAGATAATTAATGTAAGCAATCTAAGCATTGAATCTTAGTGTTAAATAAAATTACAAATAATGAAAAATATTAGAAAACGGAAAACTACATTTTAAAATTTACTTTTAGACTTTAATAGCACATGAAATTTAATGGGTTATTTTACTTATTTATTTATTTGTGCTAATAACATTTATATTTCATTATTGTTCTTTTTCGCTTTTTAATATCTATCGACACAAATTAATTATGTATTCCCATATTTGGTAATTTTGTTGCTGAAACCAGAATGTATCCGATAATTTTTAAATTAATTTATATTTTTATAATATACTATTGTTTAGATTATTTAGTAATTCCTTTTATTTGCCTTTATTATGCATTAATAGGCTTATTTCTTCGAAGATGTACTGATTAAACTGAAAAAAGAATTTTAAATTGAGCTTAAGTACCGTTTTGTTGAACTTTTGCGTTCTTTTTTATAATAAGTTAATAGCCCTTTATAAAACGGAAATCTCTTTATATTAATAAAACTATATTCACTGTATAAGTATCAAAACATAGATATCAGAACACTTAGTAAATAATCAGATATAATATCAATACATTTATGTATGGACAAACCCTTATAATTCAAAAAGGAATGATAAAATCCATAACTAAATGTTAAAATAAGTTTGAAAGTATGAATGATCCATAACTTGTGCGTTTATTACTCATGATATAATAAAAAAAATAATTTAAACATTAAAGAAGAATCGGTTTTAAATACTATTACATACCGAATGACGCGTGTAGTCTGCTAGAGCTTCTGCAGCTCCTAGCTCACCTTGAACAAAAAAAAATGAATCTTCAGAATTTAGTATTCATAAATTGAAAATAAATTATAATGATGTTCATATAAATACAGATGCTCTCTACTCACGTGTTTAAGACCATTTATTCTGTTAAAAAAACATAAACTATATATCATTATATTTAATTAGTTAATAATCAGTCATTAAACAGATTTTAATAATTCTGTTTCATTATTCATCATGTGTCTTTTTGTATTGAATTAACATTTAAATGTTTACGTTGATAATGTATTTATATGCTGGTAAGAAAAAAACTGTATCTTCGACAACAAAACACCAACGTTTTCAAAAACATATTAAATTATGTCACTATACGTAATGCTACCTATTAATTTAATGTTTTTTCTGTTTTTAGAGGTATCGGAAACAAAAAATTAAAAGAAATAAGCTTACGATTACTTTTTGACTATTTTTCTAGGCTTGCAATTTTACTGGACAAGGTACAAGACGGTTCTTTTGATATGCTCCTAATGAGGATTTCTTAAAAGTCCCGATGCCTGGCACCATCAAATAACATGTTTGCAACCTTTAAATTTAAATGAATGAAAACAATCGCGTTTTATCATCCAACATGAGCAAAATCTATAAACGTTAATACTCCTGTTTAACAATCCATAAGTATAACTGGTTGTAGTATAAAACAATCTATTCAGGTATTAGCTACAAACAAAAGACAACTTCGACACTTCCCTTTTCAAGTTCAGCTAGTCCTAGTGTTCTATTCAGTAATATCTTGTGTCCATTACTTCCTCTCGAGTTTAGAGCCCACCGAAGTTAGTAACAATACCTACCAGCTATCACGATTCATGTGTTTTGAACTATTTGTGCCTAGATCTTGGATTTCAACTCAGTTACTAAGTGTCAGTGAGATATCGCTTCAGTTCACTTACACGTTGTTGGAATGAGGCTCGCGACCCGCAATATACTGTAACAGTCTCTTTAACAGTCCAGTCTCTTTAGCAGTCGGCAGAGCATGATGCGAACCACGTAACCTCCTGGTACAATCCTTGGCGAGAGATCAGTACTTTCTTATCTCGTATTGCATCCAAGCTCCTTCATGGAAGGTGCAAGTTCAAAGGATTAGATGCAGTTGGCTTCTCAGTCTCAGTCAATATTGTCTGAGAAAAAGGCCTAACACCGGTATAAGGCATCTCTGCGTTCCCCCCATTCCGTCTAGTGGATCTAATATTTCGTAGTAATACGACCGTTGATCTACTAATATTTGCAATTTTTATAGTCCTAATAGTGTTGAAGAGTAGTTTTTCATTCTAAAAAAAAAAAATGTTTTTCTTGCTATTTGAGTAACTTTATTTTATTTCATTTTTTTTTCCAACCACCCAGACTACCGTTACTACATACGTACATACCGTTTTTACTACATACCGTTACTGTCGTACGTACATTTTTTTTTAGACCACTTAGCTCTCAGTCATTAACCTCTTAACATGAAATTAGCATCAATTCACCCAATTTGTCCCAAAAATAGTAGAAATATTTTTCTTTTTCTTTTTTTTTTAATTTTTAAACATGATTTATTGATAATACTTAATAATACTAGTAAACTATATTAGAAATAATTTATTTTCTGACAGTAACCGAAAATGTATTCGTTGATTTCATTAGAGGTTGATGTAATTAGTTGTTCTGATTTAATAATGGTATGGGATGGGTAATGTTTATTAAAACAGAACTGAATAATTAAGACTGACATATTGATTAATAAGAGCCACATTTCAACATGTCAACTTGTCTAATCTGGGAATAAATTAATGTCTGGAGAGGAGATATATTGGGTTGGAGATATATATCTAAAAGCTGTTTGAAACCATCTGAACTGTTTATTAATTTTTCATAGGAAAAGCTAAGTTTTACCGTAGTCGCATAAGGAACAATTATGGGCCTACTCATGGGCCTCTGCTCATTAAAATATTATATCAAGAAGATGAACTTAGTTTAAGCCTCCACCTTCCGCCTTTGTCTAGAGCAGGGGTACTTAGGGCTGATTAGGATGGTTAGAGCAGATCCTCGGCTCTATGTTATCCTGACGTCACATGTGCCCGCGTAATATAAAAGTATCAGAAAAGTGCAAAAATATTATTAATCATTTTCAATGTATTTCAGGATAGCAGTTACTGTTCATTCTTTATTGTTAAAATTAATCGATGACTGTTATGAAAGATTGCTATTATTGTAAGAATGTTTTAAAATTAAAGGATTGCTGTTAGGAAATAATTTTTATTTTAAAAAATTAATCCATAAAATTATTGAACAGACTTACACGATGACACTTAAAAACCACGGCAGAAACTCAGACACTTGGTATGTTGTTGATGACAGTACATGTTACGGTAGTTCAGCTACTTTAAAGAAAACATTTACTAGGAATAATACGGTAGGTTTCAGTACATGTTACGACAGTTCACCTACTAGTATGTTAAACTCTTTATACTCTGTGAAACTTTACAGCCCCGACAGTTTACGATTACAAGTCGAAGCTGTATAGTAGCACTATAGGTCTAGTTTAATAAACAGTATTAAAACTGCTGTAATTTAGAGCCCGTTTATTATTGATTATATTTTCATTGAAATTTATTTTAATCAACAAAACAATTAATTCGGTGCAGGCAGATAAGCTATCAATATTGTCACAAGTACCAAAACGGTCGAGGACCTTTGACCTGGAGGATGAAGAAAGAGCCGAACACCTGTCTAAACGTGAAGCCCTGGCATTCTATAGATTCTTGTACCTTAAATAGGAAATACTTTACTGAAGTTATTGAAACAAATGCTGATTAAATAGTTTGTTTGGTAAGAAGCGATTTCTTTCGGATCTCTATACCACTACATATAAACCATATTGAATTTGATGAAGAAGAGTTCCGCGTTCCTTAACATTATAATAACATTTCAGAAGCCATGATTTATTTCTTATATATTAGATATGTTTATATACATATTAGCTATATCGCTAATATATACTCCATGTATAGGTAAGTGTAAGTAATAATGTTACTATCAATATATCAATAGACAGTACTTCGTATTTTCGATAATTATATTTTGAATTCTCCTTTACATAAAATGATGCTTAAGCGTAGCTATGGGCAGGTATAGAAAACTTTAATTTACATGAAATAACTTTTGCTAGATTAATTTTTATTAATATATTCTTGTTTGAGAGTGGTTTAGTTTATTTAAAAACAAATTTGATCCTTTTTCTCAACTTTATTCTTTTTAAAACCTTGCAACGTTTCAACAGGTTAGGACTCTGTTATCACTTTATCACCCCCTCCTCCCCATTTTTTTTATTTATATTATATAAATGAAATAAATATGCAATAATAAAAGTATGAATAGAGAAGTAAATATGTTAAAAAATAAATTAAAAAAGGGGGGGAGTAAATGTATATGTGAGAGAAATACACATAAAATAGGAATAAATTAATTATAGATTTTAAATATATTGAAAAATGTTTGTGTTGTAGGCTGAAAAATTGATAATAAATGTTAATTAAATTATATTGAAAATGTAAATTAATGTTTTAAGAAAAATTATGTTATATGATAAAGTGATAACAGAGTCCTAACCTGTTGAAGGTAGGTTCTGTTTAAAGTTTGCAAATGTAAATGAAAGAAAGGAGAGAAGTGGTTGATACAAATTTTAAATTTAAGAAAGAGTTATATAGAAGAAGTTTAAGTAGGAATCTATTTAAAAAAAAACAAAAAAATTTATAATGTTATTGTGATGTTATTTTAATGATTGACTTGTTTAGAGATGGGGCAAAGGCAATTAGCCGGCACTTTTAAGAATTTTAAAAGAGAAAATGACAAAAAAGTAGAGGTAGGGCCAAAGAAATCAGTATGTAAGTGAAGGAAGTAATGAAACTGTTAAATAAAGTAATTAAAAGGAGCTGTTTGTAGGTATCCTTGAAAATGACCTGAGGGTCGAAACGTTGGAAGGTTTTAAAAAGAATAAAGTTGAGAAAAAGGATCAAATTTGTTTTTAAATAACTTTTGCTATTTAGACAAATATTTGTAATCCTTTTCATAAGTTCTCTACTGTCTTGATACCAACAATGTTTTTCATATATTTAATTGGACTAAACTCTCCAACACATTTGCTAGTGGCTTACCTACATAGTAAATTATAAAGAACCATTCCCTAATTGAATCTGCCGGTTTTTATACGAAATATTTTCCCCTCTCACTCTCTGACGCCTCGGTCTTAAATAAAGATCGCTACCTTTTTGTTATATTTCTCTGTTGGTAGAGTTAGCCTAGACCCGCGGCTTTTAGCCTGATTGGGTATCCGAGGAATCGAAGTGTTCTGCCTCAACAACTAAGGAACACGATGGCGTGTGAACTCACGATTCTAGATCCCCCGCAATTAATTTGACAATTGATATCCGCCCAGAGGCCCTTTCAAGGTGGCCAAATTAATGATCTCGAGTCAGGATGTTCTGTCTCAAGTGTTCCATTCTAAATTGTCATTATCGAATTCCTAACAATTAATTAAGTGCTTAGCTGACTGAAATTTGTTCCATTCTCCAGAATTTTCAACTACCTTTTGTTAGCTTTTCATGAATAAAATAATATTTATGACGTCATACTTTACTGTCTGCATCAGGTGTTATTTCGATGTCAGATATGACATATTATATATCATTGTAAAAACTCACAAGCTACCTGAAGTAACGTTAAATATATAGTTTAAACCTAAGAATAAAATTAAAAAAAAAATTCCATACTGTAAATGAACAAGTTAAAATGAAAAAGACAATATTTTAAAAAATCAAAAACAATAAATAGAATAAATAACTAAATTTCTGTAATCTCATCTAGTAGTGACTGGCAATATGAGAACACTTCAGTTTTTATATTGTCATTGCCGGAAGTTTTAATTCTTCAATATGGAAAGTTCTCCTCTTTTTGGGTTCTCTGGTACTTTCTACTGTAGCAATATTATTTTATAAAACTGGTATAAATCAGAAAATGGTCGAGATAGACGAAAAGTTTCACTGCAGAACATTATAATTCCGTTGATAAAGTTTATAATAAAATTGTATTATTAAAAAAAAAAAAATTAAAATCTGTACCATGACAATCCATGAAGAGTTAAGGGTGCAATACTTTGTAAGCACTGTTACTAGACCAACTGTTTTGCGAGGAGGTAATTCGGTCAGAATCACGCCCGACCGCCTGATTTTTATCTAATTAAGGGTACCCACTTTATGAGGCTGAGTGGGCTCCCGGAGGGCTCCAGAAGCAACAGGGTTGACTCACAGCTACAATGTCACTGTAAGTAATCATCTTCCCAGCCGGATTGGAACCCGAGCCCTTGGAGTTAGTAGCATCGTGCCTTACCACAGTGCCACCGCGCACAAGAACATTGTATTATAGGACTATTTCTGTTAATTTAGTCTGAAAAACAAATGTTTTGTTACCTATTTAGTAACACTTACCCTATTTAGGCCATTTACTGACTCACTATTTTTTCTGACCGTTCTAAATATATTATAAAAATTTTTTTTGAGCAGTTCCTTATATATGTAGGTTTAATAATGTTTTTCAAAGTGGATGTGCATACTGTAAGACCCTTCAGGTTCTGTCGGTGCTCCTGAAAGCAAAGTACATCAAAGAGCCTCTGACGTTAAGCCATTTTTGTCCAAACTGGGTCACACCATTAAAACTTTGCCTATAAAAACAGGAGCTGGTCTGATGTGGAAAACCATCTGCACAAGGGACTATTCCGGTAATAGTATTATTAAAGTTTGTGTTGCATACTAAAACAAAATATAGTGTTATAAATCAGCTAACGGTGTGTAGAAATCAATATCTCTGTCGTTAAGCGCTTTCTGTATCCAACAAGGGTTCTCTTGGTCTGCAGAATTTGTTGAGCCTGAAAAAAGAGGAAATAATCCCTAAAATAGCTCTACTAATGAAGAAATTCCGTCATGAAGTTTTTTACATTTATTATATTTAATTCTTTTCAAACAGTATTTTTTTTTCAAGTTATGTCCGTAATTCACATTTTTTAATATGGGTTGTTCAGACTTCTTACTGTTTCCAACATATTTAATTTTTTTTTTCTAAAAATGGCTGTCTAAATTCCTTTAACATTGGACAAAGAGCTATAAATTGAAACGTATCTTCTGTAGCATTCATATCGCATAAGGAGCTGTTTCCCTATTTATCCTGCCATGATTTTTTGTTTAGTTTTAGGAGCTCAACTTTAGTGAGAATAAACCGAATAATATTAATATTATGGTTTAATATATTAAGGGGCCTTCGCACTCGATGGCTCCAGATCTGAGCGATTTAAAATTATAATGCAAATTTTCTGTCCATAACATGAGGACAAAGACAAATCGTAAAAAAGATTTCTTTTGGTGAAAAATGACGTTCGCGGCTTGCGAATTATTACGCTGGTAATATGAATGAAAAACAACTTCAAGTCCAAAGGGTCGATAGTATAATAATATTCTTAAGAGTCCATTAACTGAATTTTCGTCTTCTCACAACTGCTTTGTGCACTGAATTGAATAAGTAATTGGAGTGAATACTTATCCTTTAATTAAGGATAAGCGGAACGGCCCCTCCCTGTTGCAATAATCCACTAGCGTAAGCCAACCAAGTTTACAACCTTCATTGGACCCCTCACCTAACCTTATAATGCCAAAAGGCAATCCAAGGTATCCTTCATACCCGGCTATACATATAGCATACCTCCTATATGTACGTACTAAATACAATTTAAAATCTTTACAGGAGGTACGAAAAAAAAATTCTTCAATTAGAAATGTTCATTCAAATATCCATACAAAATATTTTTGCGGTTTCATTCCTAATATTGGTTCCATTATGGCGTAGGCAGTAGTGAGGGAGGGAGGGAGATCAAGTACGGCTAGTAGGCTATTAGTCATTTTTGCCTAAATTCAGATTTGTAAGTGAAACTTCCTTAGGCGAGGCAGAGCAAATTGGGCTAAATTAGGCAAAAAATGGAATGGTACAATAAATGAAGACATGTATTTAATTTTATCATTCCTTTGATTACAAAAATATTAAAGTATTTATTTATTTGCATAAAAACCATAAAAGTTTACAATATTTTTTAATATCTCTCAAAGAATAGATCCTACTTACTGTTAAAAAAAAGAGATAATGAAGCTGAAATTATTGGTAGTTAAAATATATATAAAAAACAAGAATAACAAATTTAAAAAAAATATATTGGAAGTGTATATATCATTTAGAAACAGTTTTTATACAACTAGTGGCCCCCAATGTAAGTTTTAAAAAATATATTAACTATAATCGATGGTTAGGAAGTAATTCCAAATTCCTTTGTTTTTCTTCCTCAGTTTTATTTCCTAATGAATAATTCCAAGAAGTTTGTCAATTTTATCATAGAGCTTATATACTTTTCTTTGTTATTGCTATTTTCAATAACTATGTAAGAGAAACCAGTGATGGTAATTCTCAACACCTCTAGAAGCCCAATACATTTTTTAAAAACTGAAACTAAATTAAAATAGCTATTAAATTGAAACTTTATTACAGCAAGGATGCCTAAAATAGTATAATTTTAGAAGAAAATGTTTAAAAAATAAAATTAATTTTTAACTGGTGAGATGGAATTTACTGTCACAACCGGCGAAGTTGAGTCTATCGGACCACAAACTTTTTTTTTATTTTATTTTCTATTGAAAATTAATCCAAGTCCTTTACCTTCTTTTACATTTAAATTGTCCCCATACCAAATTGATTTTTACTACCCATTAATCAATGACTAAAATTACGAATATTTACTTATTTTATTTTTTACTTTTTCATTTATTGGAATTCACAACTATATTAGTCGAAAAATAACTAAAAAATGTAAAAATAAATGTAAATGTACAATGACATAACACAGCCTTGAGGAAATTCAACCCATTAGTAGAAATCAAATTACATTTCCAAATAGAAAATCTCGACGCCATCTTCTTTTCAGTAGATTATCAGCAGTTGGAGGGAAGGAATATTAGAAATAGGTGGGTTTCGGTGGCGAAGGATTATATCATGGAAGGATTGATATCTAGCTAAATAGGCGACATATTTATAAGAGTTAGGTCATCACGGATGACTTTATTTGTAAACAATCCTTAAAGCACCTTATTAAGGATTTCACAAGATTTTATAATTTGTTCAGAATAATTGACGATTATTTAAAGAAAAGAGAAAAACTTAATATCTAATTGAATAAATATAAAAAATTGAAAATATAGATAAAACAACAAAAAATCATAAAGATTATATTGGAAACGTTTAAGTATCACCTCTTCACAGTTTTTATACAGAATTGGTAGTTCTAAACTTTTTTCTACACAGCTTATACAAATGTTTATATAGCATATATTTTAAAGGTTTAAAAATTATAAAGTAATTATTTTTCGATATTGTCCAAAGAGTTTGATAAAATAACTTTATTTCCATTGATACGACTTTTCTTCGTCTTCTTCACGTCATAATGAAGAATCCAAAAAAATACTCAGTTTTATCTAGCCACTCAGCAATGCTTATATTTTACAGGCAAGTATTTTCAATAACGAAGACAAGTTAGAAGTCAGAAACCAGTGACTTGGCGCTTCTTAACACCCGAGGACTGGACGCTGCCTTTACGTTGAAGGGTAACTATTTGCGTTACAGCCTTAGAGATACTCTCTTCTTGAACTTTCTTCTTCTTGAGAATCAATAAGGCTGTGTAGTGAAGACATAGTCATCTCTTTGAACCTCCGCTTTCTCCTCTCCGACAGCTTGTTCATATCTGCGAAAAGTGATCGGAAAAATAATAAGTCAGCACCGGATTGGAAAATATCTGAACTGGATTCGCAAACATCTACATCCGTCTTGTTCCATTTGCTTAAACTTGTCGAGTAGGATCTCGTGACCGGTTGCGGCGTATTAACGTCCAACACCTCTACACCGTAGTAGTGGTTTGCCTCCGTTTCGTCTTCTTCCTCAAAACACTTCTCCATGGTATCATCTGCCAATATGTCCCAGTTGTTCGGGCTCTTCTTGTTTTGACCCATGAAGTCGTTGAGGAAAGCCATGCTGTCAGCTAGGTACCACTTTCTTTTCTTCACCCCACCGTACGCTGCATTCTTCACGTCTCTCAGGTATCTAGCATAAGAATTTCTCATAGAAGTCCATTTTGATTTACAATCGACTACTAAAACAGAATAGACACAGATATATTTTATGTATTATTTAATTAATAAATATAAACTTTACTTACTATTGTTTTGTGAATTCAATAACTGTATTGAAAAACCAAAGAATCTGTTCTTACATTTTTCCATTTCTCTCTTATTTAGTTATATCGCGATTTATAGAGAATATTACAGTTATTATTTGTATGGAAAACTGAGTTGCAAAACAATTGTAAGTAATCTTTCTATTTATTCATCTTAATTTGTATTCTGTACATTTTAGTGTTTAATGGTTACTCAACATAAAAATTTCATTGTATGACATAACAATGAGGATAATAAAAACTTGAAACGTTGCCACAATACGTTTTATTTTTATTATTGACTGATTCTCCACAATATAAATTATTTACAGCCAAGAAAACAGTTACATGTACTATATAAACGCTATAACTAAACCTTGTATCTTGTAGATAAACCAAACATAACTAAGGCTTTTTTTAAAAATATTTCGAGCTACCTATGTAATGATGTATATAATAAATATATTTAAAAAAAAAATTCTTTTTTTTCTTTACCATGTGTTTATATTAATTTATTATTATTTAATTATACAGCTGTATTATTATAATTCTCTTTCATTTGTTTTTCATTATTTTGTCCTGTGTATAGTATAAATAATGTCCTGTTATTAGTATATTTCTGTTTTGTATTTCATATATTTATTTTTAGTATTGCTAATTGTATCTGATGTGTCAATGAGATTAGAGTAAGACGACTTAAATTTTCTGCTTCTGATTTTTGTTTACAGTCCTATTCTTGTATTTATATTTATAATTGATAAATATTTATTTATATTTCGGTTGAATTTATTTTTTCTTCTTGTAAAATTCAGGTGTGTCAAATTTGAGAATATGTCCTGTTTGTCTGAAATGCGTTGTAAGAGGAGTTTGGTCTGGTCTGTTTTTTGTTAAAGGGGTATGTTGATACACCGTTTATTGGAGATAATGTCAGAAGTTCTAAAATAATAAAAATTAGAAAAAAAAACTGTTTGTTTCACTGTATGAAAAATAAAGTCTCAAAACGTCGCTTGAATATTATTGTTTTACTGATCTTCAAAAAACTTTATTGTTTGCATAGTCATGCCTTACAATGAGAAAAAGTTTTTTAGAACAAATAATTGCTATAAAACTACAAGTACAAAGTGTAATTTCTGATTAATAACTATTACAACTCATCATTGTTTAGTAAAAACATTACT
Source organism: Halyomorpha halys (assembly GCF_000696795.3). Classification (NCBI taxonomy): domain Eukaryota; kingdom Metazoa; phylum Arthropoda; class Insecta; order Hemiptera; family Pentatomidae; genus Halyomorpha; species Halyomorpha halys. The sequence continues at coordinate 834,892 of NW_027106467.1, forward strand.
TACCATTTTCTATTGGAGTGTGTTCTACATTGTGATCATACGGATTTCAAGGTTTAAGGCAGAACTGAGTCGGTTTCGAAATGAAGGTAGGGTTAGTCTGTTATTTTTATTTTGTATTTTGTCTGTTTCTATTTTATGTTTTATGTATTTATTAGGTCAAAATAACATGAATTTGAATTTCGTACATCCAATTTTTTATTGATAGCTCGATTCTTATATTTTTCTATAGTAATTATTTCTACTAACATTATTTTTGATAGTTAATAATATTTATTTTTGAGGTTCTTGAGGATCAGCCAATAGGACTGATTGGCTGATCCTCAAGAACCTTCAATATATATATATATACATAAAGTACCTGTTGAGCGCATTCCAGCAGCGACCTCTGCCCACAGCTGCTCGGTGATGAGCTTGTTGGAGTGCTCTTTGAGGTTGAAGTCATAGATAGGCTTTCTGGCCTCGATGAGCTTGGCCAGCCTCTCGCTGTCCCACTCTGCAGTCATATTCACGATGTAGTCATTGAATCACACTACACATTCATAGCTTGATATGACTAAAGCCACGATAGAGCAGGCGTGCTAAGGCAGACTGATGCAGGGGAACACAGAACTTGGTGGGGGTGGGTCAAGGCTAGTCAGTCACCTCTTGTAGTTAGTTGCCTTTAGTCACATTCAGGCAGTCCGCCTTATTTATTTATTATAATTATAATTATAATTATAAATTGACTGCTTGTCTTATACACCTCTTATTATATATTATTTACATTTTTCTGTATAATTTTTATCTTCACATTATAATCCGTTTCAGAATTATAATTTTGCAACCGGCCCATTTATCTGAGGGCATTCTAACAATAACCCCACCAACTAAAAATTTGAAAAATGAGTTGGAAGTACCAAAAATAAAGTACCTTATAAACAAGTGATTCTTTCAAAAATAGCATAGGTCCCAAAACACCTCCAATTTCACCCTTCAATAGAGCCTTTCTTATTTTACCTTCAAAATTGTAACTTATAACGAGTATTGGTCGATATAAGACAACGATGTAACAATCTTTTAGCGATATAATAACACAAAAAATAACAAAAGCGATTTTACCTTACCTAAATGATATGAAGCAGTATTATCATATCTTGAAAAAAATTTATTAGTAGTGTGAAGAAGCGTCTTTGAAAAAAAAACTTATATCCAGATAAATTCTAAAATAAACTGAAACTAAAAATAGTTTATCCCTATAGCACAATCCTCTGAAAAATGTTTCCGGGATTTTTTCTACATACCGCCATTTCTATATACACATTTACATTAGAATTTCAGAAAAGCAAGAAACAAGAGAATTAATGTTTAAAACGTAAGCTGTGCGAAAAAACATAAAGAATTGCCTATAAATTGTTACTATGTTATCCCTGCAAGAACTCTCGCATTAGATATATTTTCTTCCCAACTTTGATTCATCCGAAACATAAGCGATATTATACTCATTAGTGTTAACTAAAGAATGTCATTAAGAAAGCCTATTCAACTCACACAATTACTGAAGCTGCATAATTTAAAATTATTCTGTTTATGTATTATTACTTACATGAACGGATGTTTTATTGTTCGGCTACGAACTTTCGGTAAGAACCCTCGGTTCTGAATAATTTGAGACATGGAAATCGGCCGTTCGCTCAAATAAACATTACATATTCAGAAAGAGACAGGCTTTTTCGATATTTTGTGCTCAATTTATATTGAAAATTCTTGGAATATCATTGTGTACTTTGTGCAATAAAACCTATGAATTGGTTGAATGAAGGTAGCAAGATATTGTTATACAAGTACAGATGGGCAGACTAAACAAATTTGATATAAACATTTTTAGAATCATGAGCTCGATTTTTTTAAAAATATTTACGCTGTCTACTTTGATAGGGTAAATGTATTATCTACAATAATTTGAGCCATCTAAAATATAAATTAGTTGTTCGCTGAATCGTCGCGTAAGTATCCTATGGCGCCGTGGAAGCTAACCTTAGAATTATGTTTGATTCCTGCTCTATCTCAAAAAAGGGCTCATTTTTGATCTTTAAAACATAAGGCCCAACTAACTTTCTGCAGGAACATACTAAATATTAATGTACGCACTGAAATATTTACTACCCAATTTTTACTGTCTCGATGCGCCAACTTACCTCCGTCCGAGTTTTGAATCATCTCATTTTTTGGAGAGGTTTTGTTTAAAGTTTTTTAATGCGCACACTGCACCATATTTCTGTTGTGTGTAACTTAATATTTATTGATTGTTAGATGAGTATCCGCAATCATTACAGCGTCATTATGTTTTAATAAGAATTTTATCCTTCCCTTGTCTATTGGTTAAATTTTTTTCGAAAAGCACAAAACTGACGTCAACTTCAACCTTGTGGACACCAATCTACACAAAATTTGGGAACACAAGGTGGGTGGTAACTGATATTTGTGTTTTGAGTTACTTTCGTCAAAATTCCAGTAAGAATTTAAGAATCGAAATATGGATTCGTCACTTCTCCATGAAATCCCCTTTCTTTGACACCTCATTAGTCAAAATACATCATTGAAGGAAGGCGAAAGAGGAATCAATAGTACCGTATCGTATGTATGATATTCGTTGCAATGTTTCGGGCATATCCCTGATTAATCCACTACTGCTGCTACCACGATAGTTGTTTCGTTTTTGAGGGCTGTTCTAAGAGTAAGGTACACGATGAGGAGTTGTCACACCGTAATGTTCCTATGCTATTTAAACAAGACATCCACCAGCACTAATATTTTCGGACTGTAAAAAAAAAATTGAAAGCAATAAAAAGAGGATAACTGCTAACGAGCAATAAGGTTATTGTTGCGAGGGACAACTGTACACTTTGCCGGACATAAAATATAATTTATGGGTTATAGAGGCGGGGGATCGGGGGCTCTTTGCATCGATGAATAAACATGGCTCCTCTCCATGGCCCTTCTTTAATCTCCATTTCTCTCCTCTCTAGTCATAGTCACTTTCATGTATGCATAGACAAAATCATTTTCAGATTTATATTACGAGTATATTTCATTCGTCACTCAAAATTTAAATAAAAATTTCATTTGGTAAGATATAGACAACGTTGTCCACTACAATACACAAAACCAGATCTAATTTTTTTTTTAATTGCATCCCAAACTCTTCAATCCCATATCAAAGCCCTCGAAGAATGGTTTCGTAATTGGAGGATTAAAATAAATTGCAACAAATCCCATCAAATTACCTTTACCCTACGTCGTAAACCTACTGACTGCCCTACTCTATACTTCAATAATGTTGCCCATACCAGTGTTGAACAGATCCGAAACCTTGGACTACATCTGGACAAACGACTAACCTGGAATCCTCACACACGACTGAAAAGACAGGAAACTGCACGTCGATTTCGACTATTACAGCACTTACTAGACAAACCTCCAATTCATTACAAAATACTGATTTACATGACAATTATAAGGCCTATCTGGACATACGGCGTTGAGCTCTGGGGCTCCACTAAACCTTCGATCTACACTAAACCTTTGATCCACTAAATCCTTACAATCCAAAATCCTCCATCATCCACAAAGACCTTAATGTTCCATTTGTAACCGATCTAGCCCGAATCAGATATCAATCCTTCCATTACAAACTTCTTAACCACTCAAACCCATTAGTTTCTAATCTTGCTTCCTCTTTTATTCCGGACAATCCTCCGAGGCGTCTGAAAAGAAGATGGCCTCGAGACCTTATATTGTAAAAATGTTTTTAGAGTGCTACCATTGGGTAGTTTTGCTTGTACCATACCATTATGATTTCCTCAAATTTACTTGATGTGTTTATGTACAGTTGTAAATATCAATAAATAAATTTAAAAAAAAAAGAATTTTTTGTTATAGTATAATATTTCTTTTATAATATTTATACCTTAATCTCCCTACAACTAATATATTGAAATAGTACAAAAATACGCTTTTTTAATGAATAACAAAATAAATAATGTTTGTCATATGATAAGTATTAATAATTATTAATCTTGGAACATATGCACAACGAAAATCTAATGTTAGTAAAGCTCTGTCACAGAAATTTGAAATGTCTACAGCGTTACATGCCATTAAATAAGTTCTGTGCATAATTGACGATATTCAAAGTCCTGAACTTAATTTTAGATTCGGTAAGTACTGAAGCAGGCTAAATTTACCCCTATTTTCCCGCTTATGCACCCACTTAACCAAGTGGTCGTTTATCAAAACCGTAGTAGAATTTTTCTACTTTAAATATTTTACTTATAAATAAAAGCCTACTTTTGTAAGTTTTATTTTTTGTACTTGGTGCCGTCTATGAATTGAACGCTTAAATAATTAAATAAAATAATTCTAATTATTTGAGTAATTCACTTCCTTTGATAACTATTTTTAATTCGTCAATCAACTGACAAACTGAATATTTTTGATTGGTACGGAAATTCAAAAAGAAGGAAGTTGATAGAAAGACCTCATAAATAATTTTATTGTTTATTTATTTAAGTCAGATAGAAAACATCAAGACTTGAATAAAACGTACAAAGACTACAAAAATTTAATTGCCCATCTCTGACAGGTAGGTTTGAAATATTTAGCATTTCACACAATTAAATTAGCTCAGTCAATGGTAAATTTTAGTTTTTATATACGTATATGGAAGGCTCATATATTAAGTTCTCCGCCAATAAACAAAATGTCAAACATTTGGAATGGACCAAACAATAAACGCTGACTGGAGTTGAATAACAGTTTGAGCACGCTAAGAGACTTAATTGAAGATTTGATCGTACTATGTTAAATAATATCTGAGCTACAACAGTTTATTTAGGACGCGGGTAGCTGAGGTGTAAGGCCTGTGGCTACTAACTCCCGAGTTCCAATCCGGCTGGGCAGAAAATTGTTTTCTGATACACTGTAGCCGTGAGTCAACTTTTGTGGGTTCTGAAGCCCTCCTGGGGTCCATCCAGCCTCATATATGGGTACCCTTAATTGGGTAAAAATCTGGCGGTTGAGCGTGATTCTGACCAAATCACTTTCTTGCAAAACCGTTGGTCTAGTAACAGCACCTCCTTACAAAGTACTGAACCCCTGAACCCTTCATGGGTTCTAGCAGTACAGATTTAATTTTTTTTTTTAACAACAGTTTATTATTTTTTTAAATTATATATTTACAATTCGTTTTGAAGTAATTCTTGAATGAATTTTTTTATTATAAATTAGTCATTTGGTTTGAAGTTATTATATATTTTTTAATTTGTTTATTTCCTTATATGTTCTGAATTTACATCGAGAATTTTTACTAAGTATTTTAAAATAGATGAACTTCTATTTTACTCTGTTGGCCATGATATTACTCAAACATGATCGAACATTGTGACTTTTCCAGCTCCAAAGTTATACTAAATGGAAATTATAATACTTAGTGAAATGAGAAAAATAGCGAACTGTCTAACCCGTGTTCTAACTGAAGGATAGCGTAACCAGGGTACAGTGATGGTCGTTTAGTTGCTTAATATAGTCGAGTGTCCTTATTAAACTTCACATATAATTAGGAAACTCAACTATATTCCCTATGTTAGAGTTTTGCTTAGAACGACTAAGCGACCATCGATGTGGCCCGGTCAGGAACCCTTGTCCAGTTAGGACACACCCTAAGTCATTAAGCGTTTCAAATTTTTCGATACTGTGGCTCTGGAATAATTAAATTTTTTTTTTCCGGCCAAGAATCCCATTGGAGTCCTATACTGCCTAACCATGGTTGGGGGTCAAAGTTCTTCATTTTGTGGGACCGCCAGATTAAATTTTGAGTATTGACTATACGTTCTGAGTAGGCACTACCAAACTCCCCTCGCCCTCCGATTATGTTACTCGGGTTTTGGATTACCTACACAACTAAATGTTAGCAATTTCATTAAAGAATCAAAGTGGAAAATAAATGTAATTTTTTGTCGTGTCATAAATTCTAATGTTATTGAATTGATCTTAAATAAACTTTGAAATATGATATTGCTTATGCATGCAGTAATTTTAATTTATTTATTTTTATTAATTTAAAATTATAATTAACAGCGTATTTTTAGTCTATCATTACATAAAAGGCGCCGTACTCGCCCCTGACCTAGAGCCCCAGGATCTATGAGGCCCCCTAAACCCTTCTTACAAGATTGTTTAACTGTTAGTGTTTTAGTGCTTTTAGAAGTTGTGGCACTCTAAGTAATGTGAGCAAAACAATAGTCCGTTTAGTAGTTGCCTTGACCTGTGCCATCTTTACCCTGTGGGTCCCCTTACTCCTGTGATTCATAAATCTGGCCGAAACAAGAAAGAACTGAGAACTATATTTGCTTCAAGAAAGATTGAGCAGTTCATCCATTGCTAATGCTGATAAGAGCTGATCTGCATAAATAAATAGAATTTTAAAAAGTAATTCTTAGTTTTGCAATTGAAAAATCAAGTTCAGTTGCTCTATGTAAATTTTTCTTTTCAATTTTGTTAGTTATTAAATAAATTAATAATTTTAGCTACATAGTTGTTTTTATAACCAAACGTTGTCCAGAAAATAACTTGAAGAGCTTCAGCCTTAATCTGGAGGGCCTCTATATCTTAAATTGTCCGTTCTGAGAAAAAAAAAACATTTTACATAATTTTAGATATTTTTTTACATTATCGCATTCCGCCTTTTGCTCTACATGTATTACATACAAATTCGTAGGTCAAAACTTTTTTTTTTTTTTTTTTTTTTTTTTTTTTTTTTTTTTTTTTTTTTTTTTTAAATCTATTATATTCCTAAAAAAAGCCTTCAATACGAATTTTCATAAACAAAAAATGTGTTACCGGGCTCTCTACCGCTACTCTACATCCATAGGGTCCTGAATTGTTAAAATAATAAATCCATACCAGAGGTTTCTCCCAAATATATTTTGTTTGAACTGGTAAAATATTTTTTGTTTTTTATGGAAATTCGTATTCAATTTTTTTTTTTAGGAATCTGAATAACTGTTATTGAAAAAAAAAAAGAAAGGTTTTTTGACTTACAATATAGAAAGCCCATTTTATTATTATTATTTTTTAAAATTTATTATCCACTTTAACTCAATAATCAGTCGACAATATTTTTTTTGTTAGTCTACATCCGAAAACAAATAGAATGGTATATTATTACCGTTATATACTAAAATAATAAATAGCTCAGTATTAAAATAATTTGACTCGACTAAAGTAGCAAAGAAGCTTAAAATGATTTTTTCAAGGAGAACAAAGTTGATATTCGTTTTTCATCCACTAAAAAATCTTTAAATTGAATTTTGATGCAATTCCAAACATGATTATTTTAAATCAAAAGATAGTTGGCCTTTGATTTTGTTTTGGAAATCACAAAAAATACAATATCTTCAAGGTGAGGACATTATTCCGCCCGAAACCTAGCAATGATTTAGGACTGTCTAAACTTCCACAGAATGGTACAAAATATACCTTCGTAAACATATAAGAACCTGAAGTATAATATAAAACGTTCCATAATTTTATCTTGATTTGTAACTACTTTTTCTCCAATACAACAGCATTGAATCTAAAATATTTTAAAACCATTCATGTGAGTTGGAAGAGCTGAAGAGTTGAAGTTAAGTTGGATTTGGGTAACATTGTGAGGAGTTATGAATTTATTTCGTGAACAAGAGACATCGGCAGAAAAAAATATCTTTTAAAAGTCTACCCCAAAAATTTGTAAATAGATTTCTGAGAAAATTAAAATGAAAACTAACTACGATTTTGTCTTTATTTTTCCTCAATAAATTTTTTTAGGCCTACTTTATTGGAATCGACTTGGGTTTTTTAAAAATTGTTTATACACTTTAGATTATTTAATAAAATTAACAATGTTTTGGTCTTATTCTACAAAAAAGAAAATATAATAACCATTCTATACATGTTGAACAAAGGTGGCATATGGTTACATAAAAAATCTCTAAAATTATGTAAAATATTTTTTTTTTCTCGGCTCTTAGACCAAGAAAATGTCCATTGGTAAGAACCCTAGGACATGTGCCAAATATTTTTCGACCTAGTACCGCCAAAAAAATCGGTAATCCCACGTCTGTAGCCTCCTCTTGTAAGTAACTAAGATGTTTAAGCTTTGAAAGTACAATACGATTCCCTCCTTGAGAAAAATAAATTAACTTGAACCGAAAACTTCAGGCCTTCACTACCTACATTTTACTCGGAGTGGGTGAGCATGTTGTTGCTAAAACCCATGTTAACTCTATACTATCCAAGTTAGATAAACTTGGAAATGGGGAGAGAAGATAATAGTTGCTAATCAACTAAAGCTATTACAGAAACTGGGTTACGAAGCCTTCGCAGTTCGGCTCGCAACACAAGAGTACAATGAATTAGATTACTCCAACTTAATTAAAGTATATCTGATCTTGAGTAGGCGGCCTCTAATCTAACAGGCGGTGACTTCTAATTGCTTCGTGGACATTTGATATCAACGTCAATTAAATATCCAATAATTTACCAAAATTACTCTTCATTGATCCAGAGTTAGTTTCCTTATTCCCAGTTGTATTGTATAACGATCCTACGGATTTGCACTCAATTGTAAATAATATCGAGCTCCGAATCGTTCAATATTAATAATAAAATTCATATTAATCGAATATTTCAGTTCTATTCCGCACACAAGTCATTTAGTATTATTCACCTACCACCTCCTGTCATACGGTATACTCTTATAAAAGTCTCACAGCATCCCTCCATCGGCCCTTCGGCCTACCACGTCGCCACACCCCATCCGGAAAGTAACTGTACAGTTTATGAGCTGTATCTTTCTTGAGCGAGGAAGGATCCTCATTACAGGCCTTTTAATCCTCTGTATCCTTATGTACGAGGAGATGCTACATTCATTGTAGAGCCCAAACAGTTCACCATTTTTCCTTCCTCGCCAATTACTATGCTCGCATACGGGCCATAAGATCCTTCTCAGAATTACACTTTCAAACCTGTCTAGCAGGTTAATGCTTTTATTGCTCAGGGTCCACGTTTCCCTACCGTATGTAACGATTGCCCTTATCAACGTTTTGTACAGGGTGAACAAGTTTGCTTTTGATTAGCTTCACATTGTAGAAAAAAGCTCTATTTCCAGCAGAAATTCTGCTTTTAACCTCTTAAAATCCGGGTTCTCATTTATAATTGAGCCAAGGTAAGAAAAGCTTCTTACCTCTTCGAAATTGTAGGGGCCCATCACAAAGTGAGTCTGCCTCTGGTCCAGTAGCTTCTTACAACAGCATAATCTTGTTTTTCCTCTTATTAATATGCAGGACCATCCTTTTTGCTTCGACGTTCATGGCTTCGAAAGCAGTCCTAATGCTCTGCAAGGATCTCCCAATGATGACGACGTCGTCTGCATAGGTCAGAACTTGGGTCATCTTTGTATATATTGTTCCTTCCTGATTTATAAATTAAGGTTATGCCCAGCGATATTTGATTCCGAATGCTTGACACAATACACGAAACAGTCCATTTTATCCAAACGGGAAAAAAAATCAAATCCACCCTTCCTTGGCTACTTTTATTTTAACTTTTTTAAAACAGAAACGCTTTTAAAAAACAAATACACTTGGTATGACGAGTAATTGCCATTCAACTGTTCAACTTCAACTGAGGTTCACATTCTTCAATTTAAAAGCAGTCCTGCTCTGACTTTTTTTTTTGAACCCCCTCCCTTGCCTTTTCTGGCATACGGGGTGCGGGAGCAGTGGGGTAATGCGCGCTGGGATTGCGCATGCCACTGCTACCAATGTTTTGCTCTGACTCACCATTTCATGTGACTGGGTCAATCTTTTATTGACAACTCAGTTCAACGCTGTGGTGTTCAATCTACTTTTGTCAATGGTTAACCAACTGTAATCATTCAATAAAACTTTACTTGTGAGAACGCGCTATTAGTTAATTATTGCATTGATGATATTCTTTTTTAATAGAATTTCTCCTTTTGTATAGGTGAAATGCCAATGGTGAAATATGATGTGGTTATGAGGAGATATTACAACCTTGAAATGTGGTAGGCTATGAAACCGCAATAAAATATGACTTGAGTATTATGTATTCTGATATATATGACTTAGCGACTTTCACAAGAAAGTAATAAATATGAGAGAATGTTAAGGAAAGCTTAGTCGTTCGCAGTATTATTTAAATGTATTGAAAATTAATTTAGTAATTCAGTACATACCACCATGCACCTAAGGCTCGTTTTATGATATGGCATTCATTGATCCACTACTTACCTGAAACAGAAATAATAAAATATGCATTATATTAAAATATATTTTAATATTATGTATTATAAATACTTAATATTTTATTTTTCTACCCACCTATTTTTATTTAACAACTAAATACAACCTTTTACAAACTTAAATCTACCCATAGATAAACCAATTACAACCGTCATAATTTGTTATAGTATTTTGAAAGCTACCTATTTAGCAAAGATATTAATTTTGGTTTGGACAGCCGCTACAATATGAATTATAGAAATACTTGTAGTTCTTCATTTTCCATGACTTTTATCTTAGTTTTGGTAATTAAATCAGAAAACTAAGATTAATACCCCAAATACACCAAGCTAATGGAAAAAAACTCCAGCATTCACCTCAATAGAAATAAATCTCAATTTCATTTCAGTTACTCCTGTAAGGTCTGTCCTTTGAATGAACCTGGCAATTAAGTTCAAAGCATTCTAATTTTCCGAGCCTTCATTTCACTGAGAAAAAATATTTACACACATATATATTATCCTTTGAGGACCTGTAAAATGTAAATTTACTCAGATTTTCCGAGCCAGGCTAACAAAAAAAAAGAATGACGTTTTCATATTTTTGATAGGATTTATTTTTCTACTTTTATATTCATTTTAAATTTTTTTTTATTTTGTAGTAATTAACTTTTAGTTTAATATTTCAGTATTTTTCAAAATATTTCAGTTTAATGTTAGTTCATCAAGAAATTCTCAGTTGTTTTCTATTTTTTATCTGTTTTGTTAATTACAAATTATGCTAACCTTCTGTAATTCATTGATAGTTGATTTATTTTTCTATATATTTCTTATCTTGTTGTTTAAATAAACTTATAGATTGTATTTTAGTTAGTTTTTTTATATTGTAATCGTTTTATTTAATTATCTATGTATATTTAAAACTTACACGTTGTTTTTTTTTTGTTGTGATTTATAGGTTGGTTAGTATTTTTGTTTTGTATAATAAGATTTTTTATTGTTTTTTTTTTTCGTAATCATTATTTATATAC
>NW_027106467.1:846293-847561 GCF_000696795.3 Halyomorpha halys
ATATATACCTTATCTTGAACTCACATTTTTTTTTTATTTTACTTATTTGACAAACCCCTCTCCCTCAGTATGTCTATAACCAATAACAGTGGTAAATAAATAAATAATAAAATATACAGATTACTATAACCCTTAATTCCCCATATAATGCCGGAGTTACAAGAGGGGCTCTTAAGGCAGTTGTTTCATCGAGTGGGTAGGAATCGTTGTGCTAGTAATAATATTTTATTTATTATTTTAAGTGTATTTATATTTATTATTTTCCCAAATTATATGGAGTTGATGATCGGTGATTACACGAAGAACATCCAATTCTCAATTTTAGTTCCAAGTACATGAGCAATCTGTTGATTATGTAAATTGTAAAATCGATTATATCAAGTGAAGTGCTACTTTATATAATACATTTTACACTTTTTTTTTTATTTTCTCGAAAAGGGTGTTGTTAGTTTTTATTAAACTCATTACATAGACTTTGTAGGATATAGAAAGCCAGGGATTTTAGAAAAAATAATAGGCGAATATAATATTCAATTATGGAATTATCTGTATAATCCAATATTAGAAGTTTAGTAATAGAATTTAATATTCTAAATATTCTGTTCTAAAGAGCACCTTGCTTAATTTAACTAAATTTAAAAATTTTGGCGGTTCTTGGAAGTTTAAATTTAGTTTTCCAGTCATCACAATAGTAATAAAAAATCATTAAATACTGTCAGCTTCCACTCCTCAATTATGGACAAAATAAGTTTAGCTCTCTATGTATATGTTTGCATAAAAATGGTAAATAATCAGTTTATTTAGTTTATTTTAATTCAAACAAGGTTAGATAAGCTTTCTATGTACTTTTTAATATTATAAATCGCATAACTGCCATCAAAATAACGTTGATTTATACAGGATTCGTCTGCTTTATACACAGTGTAACACATTTTGGGGTTTTATTGTATGATTCTAAACATTTTAACTTAGATAAAACATATCTTTAGCTAATTGTAAAAAAATTAAAAAGTAGTAAAAAGAAACCAATAATTAATCGAATACTAATAAACTTATATAGTTTAAGATTTGCTTTCTTTTTGAATTCATTGATTTAATTCGAAATGATTTTCAATTAATAAATATGTTAATTAATAAATTTCTTTGTTATAGAAGGTATATAATAAAGATTTTACCATTTTAAAAACAACACATGTTGACAATTACACTAGGTATTATTATAAAAATAATAACAAATAGACAATTACACTAGGTATTATTATAAAAAT
>NW_027106467.1:847611-873892 GCF_000696795.3 Halyomorpha halys
GACAATTACACTAGGTATTATTATAAAAATAATAACAAATAGACAATTACACTAGGTATTATTATAAAAATCATTCCATCATCAGCTTTCTCAATTGTGATTTTAAAGACCGTTCTACTAATAAAACTTCCAATGTTAAATTATAAAAAAAAAAGTTAGGAAATTTATTTTTATTCGATAGAGCTACTCTGTCCTCAGGTATTCCGCCAACGTTTGGAATTCAGAGTGGCAACGGAAAGTCACTTAGGTCCTATATAGGTGCTAACTCCGGGGATGGTCCACCTGTAAGCCAATCCCATACTAAGTGAAAACTAATGAAAATTTACTGTCTGTAGGGGAAAAGACGGTTTTCCTTGTCTGTAATTTCCTGTCTGAGCCTTGATATTACAGGTTAATTTGATGTCGTCGGTTAAATTGAAAGACATCACTTTTACCACATCACAAGGAAAATTTATTTTTACATATGTGTTATTTGATAAACGTTTTAAGTTTCTTATAATTTTTAATAAGTTCTATTAATTGGCCATTATACATGCAGGGTGTCTTGTAAGTCTTTGGCTATATTTGAGCAGGCTAAAGGATACCAATATAAAAGTTCATACAGAAAACGGTGCAAGTCTTTTTTTTTTTTATTTAATAAGAAGCAATAACTAAAAAAAAAGATTTATGTTAGGAAAATCTAAATTACAGTATAGTAAACTTGAGAAAATTCTCTTTAAAACCAATAAAAATATTATCAGCATCTTACTAGATTATACTTTCTCCACTTTCTGGAAAACAACCATGTTCCTAAAGCTATAGGTCCATATTATTAAAGTTGAAATCTGCTACAAACAAAACTGAGACCCACCTCCAGTTTTTTCAGCCAAAACTATTACACGTTACTAAAATATGCTACTTATTTTTTTAAAAAAATTAAATATTTTTTATGAGTATAAGAAATATTTAATTCTAAATCTAATCTAAAACCTTAAGAAATATTAAATGAATTTATGAAAAACGAGTTAATTATAATGAAAGTCGTACTTTAAACTGTATAGTAAAAGTTTCAAGTGATTTTAGCATTAACTTTTATTACATCACCAGAAATATCAGGTATTTTTATAATTTTAAGTTAATTTATCATTTTAAAAAAATATTGAAATTTAAAAATTAACTTGAAATAGGAAATAAACTTAATGTAACTTGAAATATAATTACAATTCTTGCTCAAATTTTTAGAAAGTTTTTTACACCGTTTAGTCCCTCGACTGTTATTATAATATTCTTGTTTTTAACGAAAAAAATTGCATTTAATTAATTTCTTTAAAGTAGATTTTCGTTTGTTACACCACAAATAAATATTTTATATTTCATAATTTAAAAGTGTATTTTATTAATTATTCTGGCTTAAAATACTGATAGTTGAAAGTTCTATAATTTCACATTACATTATTTTTAAATAGTAATAATAAAGAAAAAGATCTCATTCTGTTACAGATCTCAACTTTATTAAACTGGGGTTAAAGTTTGTCAAACAAGGATGTTTTTCTGAAAATAGAAAATCTATAATTTGTGAAAATGATTTAAAAAATCTCAAATAATTCTTTATTATCATATCCAATGGTTTATTATCCCAATAAATAGCCATTTTTGATCTCGTTAACACCTCCTTCCTTCTGATGAAACCATTAATAATAGCCTTAAGGACTTTGTAGCTGAGTGTTCTTTCACTAGGTTCGCGAGAGTAAAGGCAACCTTAGCAGTGATATTGCAGTGACACCGGTTCGAACCCGGCACGGGACGGGGGTCGACTTTCATTTTGTGAAGGTCCCATGGAATAAAAAGTTGACCCCCCTCATATTTAGAATAGAGTGATAACCCCTCATCCAGTGTGTTAAAATTGACAAGGCAGGGGCTACAAAAAAAAAGTATTCTTCCACTTGCATAAATACCGATAAGTCCATTTTTTCTCAGGTGTGTTCCCTAGATATTTCTAGATTTTTAAATATATTATAATTTCAATAAAGACGATATTGTCTAAGTAAAAAAAGATAATTGATCTTTAAAATAAATTTAATAAATGATTTAAGACGATCTAATATTGAAGTCAAGAATTTAACTTTTTGGTACTTTTTTTTTTTATAGAGCATAAAAATAAAGTAATATTATTTTAATTAATTACTTATTTCCAATAATACCTAAATGATTGTCAATATTTTAACGCAGGTAAATGTATTAATATTAATTTTAAAGCCCAACCATTTTAAATAATATTTAAAAATATAATATCTGAAAAAATTCCAAATGCTCTTTATACTTGCAAAGCTCAATCAAGCTTCAGAAATAGAGCAGTTGCCAAGGGACATTTCTGTTTGAATTTCAAAAAGCCTCTGGGGCTTTTAGAGAGAAAAGCGTTGTACTAAAGGTGTGCTGTCTAAAGTAAGACCTTTTTAAAGGGGCTGGAAGTGTACAAGGGAGAAAATTCAGGACGGAAATATTTAAATGTTCTTTACTTACCAGTCGGTGTTGGAGTTTGTAAGTGTAACTTGAGAAGTATTTTATGGATTGTGATTAGATTGATGTTCCTACTTTCAATGATTACGAGCAAATCATTATGAAGATATTTTATTTATTAATTAAGAAACGAAATAGTTCTTTATGATTTTGGAGAATTTTCATTTATATTAAGTTTACGTTCCCTCCTGTGGAAAGTATTTTGAATCACAATGGAAAATTCCAGTTATGGTATTTAAAATACTAATTTATTAGTTACTAATTACTTTTTTGACCTAACCAAAAACCGTTACGTTATTTGATCTATTCAACTGGTCGAATCGAAATACACAATTAATTAATAAACAATAAAATACAATTTGTGCTTTAATTTATAGGGAAGATTAATACGTTTTCCGAAAAATGGGCCCATGGGACCATAATTCCTGATTGGAGCCATATCCACAATTATCTTCATGAGTAGGTAGTGTTTCCATAAATACTCATTTCCCGGTATAATGTTGCGTTCGATTCCTACGTTACGGGTTTAATGGAGGTTAAAAGCTTTTGTATAATTAAGTCATTGAAATTAATTACTCATGCTTGGAACACGCAGTCATTATGTTAATTGTACTTAATTAGTTAAATTGAAAATAATTCATTAAAATAAGTTTTATATCGATAGCGGCATATAAGTATGAAAACCACATTTAATTACAAATTATTAAGAGGAAAAATAAAAAAAAGCGAAAAAAAACTAAAACAAATTTTTTGTGCTTTAAAAATAGGCGAATGGCTGTCTATATGTATAGGAAGAAAATAATGTCTAAGAACAGTTGAAACGGGCAAAAAGATGATGGCATATAGATTCTCAAAAAGAGACTTAACATTATGCGATATTCATAGATTTGGTTAGAAACATATGTAGGTAATAGATAAAATTAATATTTATTATAATATTAATTAAAGGTAGTATTATTAATCCGAAATGAAATGGTCATTCACATATATTCTTCCTTAAAAACGTTTGAGCTCAAGTAATGTTTGATTTCGAACTTAATTATTCTTAATAAGTAAATGTGCTACAAAAATATATAAATATCAATTCAAAGCTTTTAGTTGATGTTTTAATTCTTTTTATAATCTCTCTCATACCGAATTTGACATATCGCTGTTCCATTTCAACAGTGTAACATCTAAAAAAATGGTTATTTTGAGATATGCATGTAATCTTAGTAACAAAGTAAGGTCTATACAGTTCAAAACTATAATATTTTAAAGTATTTATTTTTGCTTAGATTTTACTATGATTCTGTGAATTAGTGTATAGACCTTACCGTTACTGCTCATATTACATCAATATCCCAAATTAAACATTTTTGGAGGTAAGGTTAAACTGGGACAGCGATACAAGTTTCATCAAAAGAAATTTCACGGAAATTAACCGGAGTAAATTTTAATGATTTAAAAAAAAATTGTTATTTGGGAGATGTTTTTGTGACAATGTTTCAAAAATTAAAATTACATATAAACTTCTGTTAATAATAATTGAAAAAATGTTTTTCCCTGATCTAGTCAATGTTTTAAGTGCTTATATAAAATTTTTTTAGCTCACAAGTGAGGGCAAGGAACTATAATATGACTAAGGTAAAAAATGAATAAATTTTAAATTTGAGCAGATTCCTAGGATTTTTTTTCTGTTATAAAATTTATATTTGATTTATTGTAAAAATATTTTTTCTTTTCGTGTCAGTCTGTATTTAACTACAGACTGACACTTGTTTCTTATATAATTTTAATTAATCATATATATATAACAATTATGGTTATATACCTTATATACCGTTTATACCTTACAGAAAAATATGCAACATTATTAATTGTAAATAAATTCAGCAGCTAATTAAATGATCAGAGTATTATTGTGTATGTCAGCCAGAGCAATTCATTCTATACAATTTATTACTCTTAGATAAGAACTAGATTAAGATCAGCCATTGCACGTAGAATGGAATTTACATAAATGGATTGCATAACAATTAGAAACACTAATTAAAAGGATGACTGTTAAATTTCAACACAACTGAAATACATGACATAACATCATTGGATGTTATCATTTTTGATTTAGCGTAAAAGAAAAAAAAAAACTGGCAAAAGTACATATTGCCGTTCCAGAACAATAATGACACAACTGCAATTTTTTGCGAAATTGTCTTGGCGGGCTCAAAAATGAATTTACTAGTCGATTGTTAAACGATATAATTGTATTTGAAAATTCGCCATGGGAAGGAAGATAGGTCGTCATAACCCGCTTATTCAACTCCCCAGTCGGTTGAATAGCGGAACAATTGTCAATTGTTTTTTAGAAAGGGATGTGCTATACTTTTTCTGGAACGATGTCGTCTTAACAGCTGCGACAAGTTTGGAACTTTTCATCGCTACAACGGCTTTAGTGTTCATTTTGTCATTTTACACTGATATATATTTATTCCATTTGACATTACAACTCAAATGCTCTTTTCTTTATTTTCATTCCCAAAAGAAGATTTAATTTTTTTTTTATCATTAACAATTAATTCGACCCTTTGCATATGTTTCATAAGCTTACAGCAGGAAGATTTCCCTTCCAGAAATCAAGTTGAAAGACTTAATTAGCCTGATGAAGATTAACATTATTCTCATTCTACAAACCCTGTCGTGACAGTCCTAAATATATTCTGCACCATCTTTTCTTTTCTTTTTGTAAATAAAACATTCTTATTTTATTAAATCTTTTTATACGTTTCATAATAATTTAGTTAATTTTTCATAACCTTTTTTTATTATTTTTAATTGTTGTTCTTACTCCTACTACGCCAGAAATGTAAAATTTGTAATATATTTTCAGAAGAACAATCACATATTTACATAATATTGGTCACTGTGAGTTATTTTTTATTACTCACAACAAATATAAATATATTTTATGAATTGAAAGGTCGTGAAATTTGCAATAGTAACCAACAATGTCTATAAACTACTATCATATAAGAAAAAACCGAATCTATTGACCATTCTATCAAAACATATTAGAATTCTTTTTTTTTCTGCTTGTAAAATTTTAATTTTTGCAGTTGTGTCATTATACTTCCGGAGCAGCAATGTGTCAATATGACTCGTTAACCATTTCTACTGGACAGGTACGTAAATAATTATCTATATTTAAACATTTAAGACTTAATTGTATTATTTATATTTTTAATAAATTTTATTTGTCATTCAAGAATAAAATAAAATAAAAGCAGTATGAGCCGTGTTTGAAACGTATGTGTTATGAAAATATCTTTTGGACTAGTGAATCGAATGTAGTGAATGGGATTTGATGAAATTTATATTAGAATATTTTACATTAACTCTCCACATTACTGAAATTTTGGGCCGAATCAGATGAGCCTTTTTCGAAATATAGGTGTCATTTTGACTGCTGACATGTACCGAAATTTGTTCCTTGATGTCTGAAACGTCCAATTAGAGTGAATATTCTCAGTATTTCTTTTTCATTTCCAGCATGAATTCAAAGCTTCCCTACTTTATTTACTGTATAAGAAAAAAAACCAAAAACAAAAGAAATAGATTATGATAAATTTGTTATAAATTTTTTAACAAAAATAAAAACCGTAGGAATCTGGTCTAATTTAAATGTACCTACATCCCTAATCCTGCTGATACCTCAATTCTTGCAATTTAATTCTTATAGAATTTTTGCTTTAGTCATATAAGTTCTTGCTCTTACTGTAAACTAAAAAATGTATATATACAAATGTAAAAAACTAGATCAAGCCTGGTAAAAACATTTTTTCAGTATTATTTTTCAATTGTGAATAACAGAAGTTTATTTGTTATTTATGTTTTAAAAAATTTATCACTTAAACTTCCTCCCCCTCTTCCCAATTTTTTTAGATTATTTAATTTAATTCGATTAATAATCGTTTGATTGCTTTTAATGAAACATGTATGTCAAATTATCTAAGATAAAATATTAACTAAACATTTTGTAATACTATTTATATATTTTTTATAGTATACTTTTTTATTCAGAACAAATCAGTTCAAAATCAAACATTACTGGAGAATATAAGTATTTAAGGTAGAATATATGTTAAGAACCATTTCGTTTCGAGTGTATAAATAGGCCTTTACTTAATACATAATAAATATTTATTTTATCTAGTACATATAATTCTGACTAAATCCATGTAACATGAATACTGGATATCACATAAATGTTTCATGTTATTCAGTAATAATTTCTGAACAGAGATTCCCCTGATCACCTTTAGAAGATTACACTATTACGATCAAATGCTAATGGCGGTTAGGGGATTGCCAATTTAAACATTAATTGCCAGTTTGACTCTAATTTTGGGTCAGGTCCTCTTACCAGAATTCTCCTTAATTAAGATTTCCAATCAATTTAATTGAGGTTCTTCCAATTTGAGAAGAAATAACCTAGATAAATAAGTAGTCCATAATGAAGTATGTATTTATAAATTACTATTAAAATGAAAATAGTTTCGTTTACAAATTACAGAACAAAATTTGTTCCTTGATGTCTGAAAATTAAAATGCGACAGAAAATTTTCAATTTTTAGGACATCATTTCAGTTTCATCTTTTTTATGAATTACTAAGTTTTCGTACTTTTGGTAGTGAAGAAGTAAAAAATAAAAAAATGTTATGATAACTGATAAATCAGTTATAAATTTTATAACAGGAATAAGAAATACGAGAAAGTACGATTAAAAAGTAATTAAATAATACTTAGATACTTATAATTATTTCAATATTTTAAATATTCAATCATATCAATAATGGACTATGGTAATAGAACAGGAGTCCGTTGGATATTATCCAGTCCATCGGTTATACATCTGCGAATAATTTTAAATATTACTTTTTATCATATTTAGCACTAAAAAACATTTCTGGCTATCCTAAAACTCTCGCTAATTAACTAATTAATGTATTATAATAACAAATTAGGCCTTTTTTCAGCCTATAACTCCTAAACTGTGCATCCTAATTAGATAGCATTAAATTATGTGTTGAATGAGAACCGTGCCTTATTGAGTTGTATTTCTTCAACCAAAACGCTGTTGTTTTTTTTCACAAGTTGAAGTCCATGTATAATCAGAACAGGTTCATAACGTCATCAGTCCATGTAATGAAATAAAATGAAAGTAACAATGGCTTCAAATACTTTATAATCTAATAATAACCAGGCTTGTCCGGTGTAGGATGAAAATATATTTTTTAATCTCTAATTTGTTTCTTATGTATGGTTTTCAAAAATGGAGTGACGGGTTTCCCATTAGCTATCATCAGTATGTAGCATTGAAAGAATTTAAATTCGTTGTACAATTAATATAAAATAACTTCTAAATTACATAATCAAGACCGAGGATGTTCGTAAATAGTTACTAATATAATAGTAATAGTACTAAAATAGATGACATACGCTGTTAAACAAAACAACACTAAGACAAGTAATTTATTAATTATGACGGCAAATATTATAATTTTGTTTTAAATACATTCAAACAGCAGGTTTTATTATAGGTTTAAGGTCAACAAAAACTAGCCCAGCATCCTTCATTATGAAATTGAATAACTTATCTTTTTTACACGGATCTATCAAATAAACATAGATATTATTATACAATATTATTTACATAGATTTGTTTATTGATAATTTTAATACTAACCTCTCTCTCTCTCCATATATATATTACTCTTTAACTTTTACAGACTTGAGTTACGTAGATCCGAATTCTGTGTTCGCCTTAACGGAGACGGAATATGAAGTACCAATTTCATAAGCTTCCCAAGGACATCCATATCTTAATGACCATGACGGAGTTGTTGAGTTGCATATGATTTAATTGTGTTTGTATTATTCGAAAAAACAATAAAAGAAATTTTACTTAGAGATCTTCCACAGATCGTGATTAGGATAAGTCACGATTAAGATAAATCAATATATTGAAAGCAATCATATCCGGTATATTTTAAAAATAAATGCAAGAGATATTATCACTATCAAGAAATAATGTTTTGTTGGTAGTTAACAATAAAACAATATTTGAAATTTGAACTATCAATTTTTTTTTTGTGTATGCTTATCTGAACATTTTTTATTTTCACCTGTCAAATATAATGAGTAAATGCGATGAATTATGTAGACATTATCATATCAGACCAGGCTTGAGTAGGCATAAGGGAGACAGCACCTATGGGTCTATCCTTCTAAGGTTCAACAAAAATATATTGTCAAATTTAAAAGACAATTAAAAAAAAATTAAACAATTATTAACAACGTAATGTACAGAATAGAATTCATATTTATAAATAGAAATATCACTTATAAGTGCTTTGTAACGCAGTTTTCTTCATAACTGTGATAGCCTCTTGAACTAACTCGCACAAGGTTTGCAGAAAAACTGTGTAAGAGTGAAATATAAAATGATATTTTTTGTTTTTCCATACCGAATTGTTTTTTGTTTTGGTCAGTTTACTGACGTTTATTTATTTTTACTTTTTTTTTTATTCCTTTTTTTCCCTCCATTGAAAATAAGGAATACTTAAGTACAATGATGTCAGTTGAAGTGTGCTGCCTTGTTCTACCCATGGGTATTTTAAGGGCTTTGTGGAGTGTACACTGTGTGTGCAGAATCGATGGCGCCGTGTGCGCATTGAAACTATGATGAGCGGGGAGGGTCCGCTTTGCTGGTTGTGATAGTATTTGGTTTAGACTGCAGAGCCCAAACCTCGTCCCATGGTAAGAGCATTTACCAAGGGGACATCTTGCATTTGCATTTCCAGGCCTTCAACCCATCAAAATATTTTATGTGTCTCTGGCCAATGTACTCCGGCACAGAGGGCAGCTGGAGCTCATCGTGGATGACAGTGTTGCTGGCCCTCTGTAACACTGTTCCTCTTACTATCTTCCGAAGGACAGAATTCTGGAAGCTCTGCGGTCTGTTGAGCGTGGTTCTATACATGTATTTGAGCAGAGGTACACCGTAGACCAGCGTCGGTCTAATGACAGCTTTGTATATCTGGAGCTTGAGCCTGAGCGAGAGCTGCGGAGATATTGGGGCACTCCATAGGTGGTAGGAACAGGAGTCGAAAGCTCCCGCCAACCCGTACGACGATAGACCTTCCACTGAGGTAGTTTTCAATCAGTCGGCATAGAGAGGCGGGAAACTTGAAGTCTTCCAGTCGGCAGATGGGAGACACACTCGAAGGCCTGACTACAATTCAGAGATATAAGCGCTGTCGCCCTGTTCATGTGCGTGTGACCCAGGGTATGTGATTGCAGTTTGGCCAGATGATGCTCACACGCGACCCCCCTTTAAAAGCCAGTCTGCTCAGGTAGTATTACTACTTCTTCGGTGCAGTGTTTCATCAGATGTTGAAGAATGAGCTTCTCGAGGATTTTGCTTATATGCGAGAGGAGGCTAGTGGGGCGATAGTGCTCTGTCACATCATCCTTCTTACCACCTTCTTGTTGGTATCTTCTTATTAAAGGAAAAAGTGTCCCAAGTTCAATAATTTTGGAATTGGTGTTTTCTTATTCCTCTTTGGCTACTCGATAATTGGTTAATTTTATCTATCACGAAAAATTTATAAACCCTTAAATATTAATAATTTATTTTTATAGGATCGAATCGGGAGCATTGAAAAAAGTTTTTGAAAGATATTGAATTCTGAAATTAAAAGTTTAGCAATTGCATTTTTATGAAATTAATTGTTATTCCTTTAATAGCCAACTGCAATGAAACTTTTAATCAAAAAATATTTTTCTACTGCTACTACAAGTTTATGTTATTTAAAATATCACACCTTTCATAACATCTTATAGCTGTTAAGTTGAGTAAAACAATATGTACCAATTTTCCGAGAAATAAAATATAATCTTCCGCCTCAGATGGCTGATTGTGAAGGTGATTGTCATTGATGAATTATGGATGCTTGGAGAAAGAACGGACTTCGAGCTCCTGGAGATTTTGAAAGCAGAATTGATGGCATCAAACAGCTGGAAAACAGCTTTCTGAACTGTTAACAAAATCAGCAAAAGAACATTTAATTGCATTAACTTCTATTTTTAAATTTATATTATGCAGTTATATAACTACTATGCACGTTGGATCACCGATTTCAATGAGGGGCCGAGAAAAAAATATATATATTTTTTTATCGAAACCGTCTTTGATCTGCCTGTAAAGATCGATCGATTTGTTGTTTTGTTTAAATAAGGAACAAAAGATAGTTGATCGTTTTAAATGAGTTTAAATATATTAAAAAACAAAAAATAGCTTTCAGTAAAGAAGAATAAGATTGTTTATTAAATAAAGTTAAATTCGGTTTTTTATTTATTTGGATGCCAAATACTTCACCTTCAGGTGAATGTGATTGTTTATCGGACGATAAAAATTATTTTTTCTTGTTTAATTTACTATTTATTGTTTAAATAATGTTACCCTCTTATTTTAAGTATTTCCCTTTCTCTGCAAAACTTATCACACAGGAACAACAAAGTTTTTGTTCATAAGATTAGAATAATCTTAATAAATTGGTAAATAACTGCTTAAGATGTATATATATTTTTATAAATATTTATTTCGGAATCAGCACAAAATATAACAATATTAAGTTTATAATTTTGGCCAGAAATGTGAATTTCGGCCGCATTGTGTGACTATTGGAGGTTGTTCACATCCTGAAAATGGCTTGAATTCCTGAAGCACTCAGGATCCGTTTACCTGAATGATGCATGACAAAAAGACCACCCTGTCTCATGAGAGCAATTGAGTAGCCTTGAATATGAAGTAGAAGTTTGATCTAGATAAAAGGTTGCCAGTATGCAACTACCTATCCTGATGCACTGCCAATTAGTTACAACAACAAAATTTAGTAGCCATGCCTTAAGTCAGATATTTCTAATAATCTGAAAGATTTTAATAAATCTTCAAATGATATACTTTTACATTTTTTGGAAAAAGAATTGACTTCAAATAATGAATTCATTAAAAAATAAAAACATGATTTCACTTATTTGACGAAATAATATATCAATATTATATATATTGACCATATGGCTATATTAATTATTATTATTATTATTTATAAATGTAAATTATACACTTTTCAACTAATTCACTTAATGCAAATGAAACTGGAGACCAATGAAATAATATTTTTATTAGTCTTGAAGTAAAAAATATATACTTAAGTGTTGAACTAGAGTTCTTCTGGGTTACAGAAGTGCGTTTTCTTTCATTTTTTAACATTATACATGTTCCTTATTGTTATTATACAGTTATTGATAATTTTTTTTCTATATTGTTAATGCTGTGTATTTTGAGGGTCTCGAAGATCAAACAGTAATAAAACGACAATATTGCGGCGAAGTTCTGGGAGTCCATTGTTCGCATAGTCATGCTCCACAGTGAAAAATAAAACGTTAAATTTTTTAAATATGGTTTATTTTTGTTCTGTAACTGAGTGTTCTACAGAGATGTAGTAACCACTAAAACTAACTCGCATAACTTTTACAGTAGAAATGAGTTAGAGTGAATTGAAGAAAATCGAGTGTAGGTGTTGGTTTTTGGGTTTTTTTTTTCTGTTTGCTTATTTGTTTATGAGATTGTCGTAACATGCATTTAAATTTTGTACATCTGATTTTTGTTATTGGCATAACTTTTATATTTCTCTGATGATTACTTATTTTAGAATTCGTTAAAATTTTTTTTTTGTCTGGTGTCCGAATTAGGTATACCAAATTTGAATCTATGCCCTGTTTGCCTGAAATGAGTGGTGAGTAGGAGAAGAGAGGAAAAGAAAAAAAAAAGACTAAATCTCTTTCAACACCATGAGAACAATATAATCTCGAAACGTAACCTAAATATAATTCTTTTATTATTTCCTGATTCTCAAGAGTCTCAAAAAATGGATAGTTAACAGTCAGGAAAAAATATATTGGTACATACATAAAAAAAATAATGTGATAATAATAATTATTTGAAATTAAAATAACCATTAGAAAGGCCAACAATAGTTGAAAAAAATTGGTGTAAGTTTAGTTGAATAACAATAAGGTTGGTGCTTTATATTACCATGCACTCAAGCACTCCGGGTGCTGAAGATACATGTAAACTGATTCTAATGAACCAAAATGGTGTATTCCTGTTTACTAATGGACCTGGGAGCCCTTTAATCCTAATGTAGTTTAACATACAGAGCTCCGTGCCTCGATTGTAAAAGCGTGGTGGGCATTTGATCAATCAACTTGTCTATATTTCTGTAAGCATCAACATGTATGTTTACACACTCCTAATACTTAGATTATTTTAGGATAAAATAGGGTGAATACGTAAAATGGATTAAACAATTAAAATCAGTTCAATTTTACAACTTAATAATTGTTTAGCTGGCATAAGAAGTAAAAGAAGCAACTAATCAAAATTTATCGAAATGTAACATTATTATAAATATGACGTCAGTGAATTTTTCTTTTTTTTTTTTTGCAATCATTAAAACTTCAATATTTACGGCAGACTAACCTTTATCTACAACTGATAAGAACTGCATAACCACGTTATCGATAACCTTCGCTCTTCCCATAAACAAATTTGTTGCAAATAACTCATTCATGAATATTATGATAAAATAAGTGATAATAAATGAAATATGCATCATAAATTATTCTATACGAGCACTCTTAACTATCGCTGATCATGACATGAGAAGAATAGGAATAAAATATGTATTTATTTAAATAATGGTTTATCATATCAAGAAAAGAAAAAAGTTCGATCTAATCGTTTTTCCTTGTTGGTAACGGCAATTGGTGTGAACAATGGTCAAAATTATCTTTTAAATACAGTTCGTTGGTTTGTTATTTATTAATTTAATATATATTGTCTTTCGCACTCATTCTAATATCTCTTTATGGTTGAGGGGAGCAAAAGACGTGCTTAACACAGAGTCAATTATACAACGCTCAACGCATGTATCTCAATTAACGTGCAATAAGAAAAGGCGTCAGTTAATTTACAAGGCAATAAACCACAGGGTGTCAGGTGGAAGTCTCATGAGCGGGTTATTAGCTCTGACTTACCGTTACAATGAGATTGTATTTCACCGGTGATATATCGGCTTTAGTGAGTTAGCTACGTCCCAACTATAACGAAACACAACGTTCTCTATCGCGTCGGTCAAAGGGAACGGAAGCCAAACAGTCCGTATCCAAACAGTCCCAGTTTCCAATGTGAATATCGTCCCGTTGATATTTTCGTTCTATAGATTTTAATTTATGGAATTCTTGATTATTTCTCAAATTTTAATTGTAAATAGACAGAATGCTGTTTTAGATTGATTATTTATATTACATAAAAAAAACAAAAAAAAAACAAAACAAAAAAAAAACAGTAAATTAACGATAATAATGAAAAATAGTGGAGTTTTCTATCAAAGTCAATAGATCTACTTTTCATAACTAATTATTGTTAGTTAAATATAAAAATATAATAAAAAATGTTTCAGGATAATATAAATTATATAATAAAATATTTTAGTTTTTATTATGAAATTTGTATGATTAGAAGTGTTTTTGTTTTATAAAAATGCAACTTACAACTTTTTAAAATAATTTATTTATTGTTATTTACAACTGTATACATATATACACATCATATCGAAACATTTTTATGAAGCGTTATTGATGTTTGTAATTCTTATATTGTATATAGAAAGTAACAAGGAGGTTTCATTCTAACAGTGACAAAAAGCTAAAACCTTATCTGGAACTTGCTATTGAAATGACAATGCTACTTCATTAGTGAAAGTGAATGAATCGTTTCACAAGGTGTCATTGGATGCTAACCGCAAACAAGATTTCGGTTCGCCACAGACTTTGATATTAGTTTTCTATAGATTAAATGTCTTCTTACTCTAAATCTATCATGTTCTTGGTTTATTTAGTGAAATATACGACGGATTAAATTAAAATTAAAAAAAAAAACTTAATTTGGAAAAATCTGTCAATCTGTCAGCATAGCTTCAATGTATTTCGATATAATCAATCCATGTTATTTTGCCAAATTGTTGAGCCTTCTTAATGCCAAAAATTAAAGTGATTAAATGTTGATAAACTAAAAAATGTTTACTTCGCAGAGCAATAACAATTTGCAACTTATAAACGTATGCATACCTGTAAATAATATAGTATATTTTAATTATTATTAACAGTTTCCCAGTGTACAGTTTCCCCTTTACCCTAATTCTATAACTTTTATATAATCTTCGCTTTGTCTTAACTACTGGTTTATATCTTTATGGTTTATTTTCTCACCTTCTCTAGAATACTTCTGGCTCTGAAATTTCCGAATATATAAATAAAAGTATGGACTACTTTTATTTATGGATTTGATTGTACTAAATGAGACTTAAAGACGAATTCATATCTGGCATTTTTGATCCTACTCGTCCTGAAGAAAAACATCACTAAAATAGTTTAAGAGTTTAAGATTTTTTACTCTTTTTGGTTATTTATGCAAAAAAGGTAAGAAAAATTGATTCATCCTAAATATTAAAACCGGGAAATTCAATTTCCTTTAAGAACCCGTTATTAAATTTTAAGCATTTTTTTATTGTGGCTTCATCAGGATAACAGTTTTTTTTCTTATTAAAGAGAATTAATACAATCTGTTAGACATTAAGGGTATTATGATTTGGTGGTCAAATACATATTCATAAAAAAAAAATAATAAACAATTTAAATAATAACAATTAAAATAAAATAAAATTCTATAAAAATTGTGAATCTACATCAAAATAAACTAAAATAATTTATGTACATGGTAAAGGAAATTAAATTTAAGTAACAATAAAATAAAAACACATTGACATCTATATACAATATATACATTTTGCATGGGAACTCCGAGCCATGCCTTGCCATTCCTGTTTGGAAGGCTTAAAAAATAAATACCTCATTGCATTAGAAATTACAGAGTTGAGTATGCTGGAAAATATAAGAAAAATAAACATTAAATCAAATGTTAGGAAAACAGTACCCTAAAAAGAAAAATGCTACTGTACGTAGCGAAAATCAAATAAAAATTTCAAATATCGTGTGTCTGAGTGCGCGCGCGCTTGCGAATGCTCGGGCTCGTGCGGGTTTGTGTGAACAGCCTGGCTCAAAAACGAAAAATCATAAGAAACCGAAATCACATATTTAAGGTGCGTGTATGCCTGCGATGTGGTAGCAACTTTTTTGCTAAAATCTTTTAATAATTTGCTTATACCAAAATGGCAAATATTAAAGTATTTTTCTTCTAATTGCTGTTAATTTTATTTATTTAAAACAGAAAATAACCAGTCCTCATTGCTAGCAACAATGAACATTGCATAAATACAAAATAATACAGAATAATATGAGTTACAAAAGGAGAAAAAAAAAAGAAAAATACATGGGATTCCAACGGGAAAAGCCGAGATCGCCCCTTTACGATTTGCATGACGGCTTCGTTATCTTTTGTTAAAACGCTCTATTCTTTAAAAGGTAAAACTTATATTTATTATTACTACCTTAAGAGGTTTCTTTTCTGTTCCCTAAAATATGAATTTTATAGCAATAGAAAATAAAATGTTTTGCTCATGATTTTCGGTTTCGCAGGGATTTTTTTTCTGTTCAATGTTTTTAACAGTAATATTGTTAGGCAGTAACGTGAAGATATATAAGAAGTTAAAATAAATCAATGATGATCTTGTCTGAGAAACCTTTTTAATCATGAACAAAGCTTGAGTAATCTTGTACTTGAATAAGGTGTGGCTAACATTGAGTGAGTACTTTTAAAAGTACTTGAAGGTTGAACTGATTAACGTAATTACTTGATGAAAATTTACCGAGTATTGCCTATCTCTAGTCCTTGCCCCCAATGGCTGTGCCGAATATTTCTATAACTCAATAACGGATACTGTTGTCGAGACATTCTATGCCGTAATAAAAATAAGAAAGAATAGAGACAGACAGGATGTCGTTTTCGCTGGTACTACAATTTAAAAAATAGCCCACTAACTACAATTGACCGCTTCACGTAATGAGGATGTTAGCCGAGATAATAAATTAGGCTATGAGAACGGAGGAGTCGGTTCTGTCCGCCCAGTTCCGAAGTCGTTCAGATTTCATTGTCACTCGGCAAGATATCGGCCTTGGTCTGTTAGCTGACCCCCGATCTGCCCTCTGTTTCCAATTACTGCAATCTCTGCCAGCTGGCTTTAAATTCAAAACATGTGCATGAATTTGACTTTGTTGCATATCAACAATAATTAAAGATTACTTGACTGAGATAAGAGAATAACAAATAACACTGTAGGTCATTTGATTCAATGATTGCCTGATAATATTTTCCATTTCCTTAACAAGGTTTTTGAAGCTATAAAAACAAATGTTATGAAACTTATTTTTTTTTTAGAGTAAAAAATAATGAAATTTTCAATAGCTCTACTATTCAGATTGTACTGTTTATGGTAGCCTATAAATCCACCTGTTATAGACCAAATGAGAGTTAGAAAATAGTGAGTTGAGGCGGCACCTAGGAATGTTATAGCGAAAGCAAAATATCGATATTATATCTGCACTAAAATATTGATATTTTAAAATATCTATGTCGAAAATTTAACGAATTAAGGAAATAATAACTATAAAATAATAATATAGTATATCATAGAAAGAACTATTTTATGTCATACCTAATCAAAACATAAAAAAAATTCCTAAAAAAGCAACACCATAATAACCATGATATAAATATAAACTAAAATATAATTGTTTAAATTGTATTCAGAAAAAAAAAATGAAAAACGTCAATATTTCAATTGTGAATATTATCAAATAATATCCAATTCAAATATCGACATCCACAAGATAAAAACGTTCCCATGATTTTTTTTCTTATAGATATCAAACTCTGGTATCGATAATCCAACAAAATATTAATATTTTATTGACATTCTTATTCATATCGGTATCAAAGTTTAGCAACGATATTCCGATATTATTTTATCATAATACCAATATTTTGATTAAAAAGACTAGAAAATTTTACGAAAAGCAGAAAAATGAAATTTCGATATTTTGTTTTAATAATTTCATCGCTGTTTCATTAAAAATGTAAGAAAGTTTCATGCAGAGCTCCGAAGATTATATTGTTTGTATCCTAGTTCTGTTTTTCTAGTTTTTTTTGTTCAATGTTGGGAAGTATCATGTTTAACAATATAATTTTTATAAAGGATCTCAGTTAGTACGAAAATACGATATAAGATCACTAAAACCATCGGTAATGGTTATAATGCGAACCATTCTTGTTACGTGGGTAAGTCAATTATTATCAGCAATTTAGTCATACAATTTTATTGTAATTGTCGGATTTAAGTAATCCGATTTTCTCGGTTAATTTTTGGATTTATATAAAGTCGGGGTCGGGGGTCTCATTTTCTGATGCCCCCCCTTGCCGCGAACACCGGAAGACCCCGAAGACGCCGCGACTGCAATGCCGCCCCAGCTTTATCATGCAGGCTAGGACCTGGCCTACCCCTTCCATTACGCCAGGCTCATGGACACGCTGGCCAGCCCTTGAAGAACGAAGACGTCTTTTACAGACACGGGGAAGATACATGGTGTTCACCATATTCTCCACCGCACACCTGGACGAGAAAGCGGCCCAGAAGACGTCACCGCGTCGGCGAAAACGTCATTCAGCAGATAAGCCATTAATTAGTCTATGAGACCCCATTGTTATGTTTTATATTATCACAAATAAATAATTTTACGCCTAACACACTAACATTATCTGCCCCTCCAGGGATTAATATTTTATAAATATAAGGAAATATATGCATGTTAATTAGCGGAAAGTGTCTCACAATTTTAGCCCCCTTTTCCACACACATTTAGTTCAAACATAAAATTACACTCGGGACACCTGCAGTATAACACGAGCAGGTCCCGATGTATACAGTAATCAAGTAGGAAACTTACAAGTACTTCATTTCTCGACATGGTCCCCTTGCTTTTCAATGCACTTGGTCCATCATTGTACAGGCTTCATGACGCCCTCGTAAAAGAAGGCGAGTTGCGAGGGGCAAGGTCGGGACTATATAAAGGATACTGCCAAAATGAAGAAAACATTGTACGTTCACGTGAAATCCTGTGCAATCATGCGAAACTCCAGGAACTTAATTTTAAAGTACTGGCTCATCCTCCATATAGCCCCGATCTTGCCCCTTCTGACTATCCTTTGTTTGGTCCACTCAAAGAGGCATTAAGGGGCCTTCGATTTACTACATACGGATGAAGAAATGAAAGAAGCGGTGCATTCCTTGAAGGCTTGAAGTTGAACCGGAAACCTTCTTTTATGAGGGCATCATTAGGCTTGTACAACGATGGAACAACTATATTTAATAATTGACTTACTCTCGTTTATTGTTATAGCTAGTTCCTGTTGTAATGTAGCTTTCTCATTCATTCAGTATGGAGCTGTTTTTGCATTAATGCATTAATTGCTCTAACCCATGCTCAAGACGCTGCAGCCACCATTACTGATGCCCTTAGAAGTATTGGGATTAGGGTAAACCCTGGAAAGACGGACGCCATAGTGATGTCGTTCCAAACAGGAAAGAAACCACTGCCTACCACATTCAAAGTAGATGAAGTCGACCAGCGAATCTCCACCTCCATTCTCTACCTGGGCGTCACATTGGATAGGCACCTCACCTTCTCCAGTCACGTTCGGGAGAGACTTAAGCTGGCCCGCCAGAAGAGCTACAGGCTCTACCATCTCCTGAAATCCCCACAACTATCACTAAGGCTGAAGCTGCAAATCTTCAAGGCTATAATGCGACCGACTCTGCTCTATGGTGCACCACTCCTGCGTCACCTCTACAAAACAACGCTAGAAAAGCTGTAGAGTTATCAGAATTCCGTCCTCCGGCGAATCGTCCGTGGAACTACACTGCAGAGGGCCAGAAACACCACCATCCACCAGGAACTCCAGCTACCTTCAGTGCCGGAGTATATAGGCCGAAGGCACATCACATTTTTTGATGGACTTAAGGCCTGTGCCAACCCGCTCTTTAGAGATATCGCCCCTCCACCAAGACCTGGGAGGTGGCAAAGCACTGTCCCCTTAGTAGACGTCCTCGCCGAGGGAAGGACTTCGGGCTCTGCAGCTTGAAGTCATCACACCACCACCAGCCGGAATGGTCCCTCTCCATTCTATGCAAGCCCCCAACTAGTATGTTACCAATGTGAAACCGCCTTCAGCGGACCCTGTAACTCAACTTATACTGCCATACGGTAAACAAAGTCAGTATGTAATTTGTATATATACTCTGTATTATCATATATTTGTAGTTGTAATTATATATCAATAAAGAGGATTTGAAAATAAAAAAAAAATTCGGTATGGATGCCACACGGCAAACAAAGATGTGATTTGTATTTTGTATATATATATATCGTATATATATATATATATTGTATTTAAATGAAAAAGAAAGAGGTTTTGAAAATAAAAAAAAATTCAGTACGGAATCAGTGTAAATATCTATTTATTTTGTTATTCTAATTCTTGCGTCACAAATTTAATTCAATGTAAAAACTTCATTATTCATCATGACTTTTTTTGAAAATAAATTAACCACGAATGACCAATTAACGGGGTAGGAAGTAAATAACCTGGAAGATTGGTTGGTAAAAACAATTTGAGGAGCTTTTCCCTGATACATCAAAACATTAGGTCTTTTAATAAAACATTGGGTTGAATTTATTTTATCAACAAATAGACTTTCCTTTGATCAAATAATATCAAGTGAAGTCAATATCAAAGATGATGTAGTTGATTTATATCGAATTCCTGGCTACACTAAAATTAACAAATTAAGAAATAAAGTCAAAGGTGGAAGGCTTATTGTTTATTATAAAGATTCATTCTCGACAAAAATTTGAAATTATGGTGTTGCAGTGGATTGAAATATAAATTTTATTAATATTCCTGACCTGGAGATTACTATTTAGTTATATATAGGCCACCTCGGACCAAAATCAAGAATTTTATCCAAGAGTTGAATGAATTGCTCAACAAAATACGCAATATCAATAACCTCATAATTATTGGTGATGTTAATATGCAAATTAGTGCAGAAAAAACTAAAACGTGCAATATAAAATTAGCGTTATTTGAATTTTTAATCACGATTCTAATTGCTATCGAAGTTTGGCTGATTTTAAAGTTAGGTTACAAAAGATGTAATTGCATGAAAATGCGAATTATGACAGTTCCGGCTCAAACATAAACTAAAACCAAGGCGCAAACATTGAATTATTTCATCTTTGACCAAATTATATTAAAAATTATAAAATTTTCAAAATAGAAATAAATCAAAAGGTCCTAGTGTGTGCCCATTTGAATTTGGGCTGGCCGGGGTGGATTTATTATTTTCTTTTTTTTAATTTAAAATACTTTTATTTATTGATAGATATTACAATCTGCCACACAGTTGTGGGCAATAGATCATAGTGATGAATGATCTCATCCATACTAAAAAAAAATAAAATAAATAAATGAATGAAAAAAAAAAGATTTATTCTTAAAGAATAAATCTTGACTTTCCCAGTCTGGCTAGAATAGTAACCTGTAGGATAACCATCATGGATAAAATAAATGACCAAATTGCAGAAAATAAACAATAAAAAACCACAAACAAAGTTTAGAAATTATATTTGCTATTTATGATGTTTAAACTATAAGTTCAAGTTAAAATCGAGTTAAGTGAAACAAATCACTTATTTTTTACATTACATATTAAGTGGAATTTATGTAAATTTTTGTTAAGTTTTAATTGAAAATAGATAGCCTCGGTGTAATAAATGTATCAGTAAAATTATTATTATGGGTCTTAAATGATACCATGACGCTTCTTTCTGTAAGAACTAAATACTAACTTTGTTAAAATAGGAACTGAAGCAATTAGTTTGAATGCAGTTGGTTAAAAATTGTATTACGTTTTTCCTATTTGTAATTAGTTAGCTTATATTTATGAAATCAATGGTTTCGAAAACATGTATTTATTAAATATATCTTTATTTTCTCGTAAATAAAAGCTCCAAACCACCAGATTATACCTAAATGTTGAAATAAGAAATATATTAGCTTATACAGTGAAATTCTCTACCCGTTTGAAGTGTCACTTACATAGTGTTAAAAATGAAGAAAACCAATAATTTTTTGGTACAAGAAATGGGAACGGCCCCTCCCCATTACTTGTAAGCCTCCAGCTATCATGCCACCAATGTATAACCGCCTTCAGCGGACCATGTTTGCTCATCTTATGATGCCATACGGCAAACGAAGATATAATGTTATTTGTATATGTATAATGCATTGCATTATATTATTCTGTATTCTGTAACCATATAAAAAATAAAGAGGTTTGAAAAAAACAAAACATTTTTGGTATTTTATAAATACGCCCCTACATCTAAATATGTACAAATCTTTAAATCATTTTTCTATTCAATTGACAAATCTTCTGCAGATGTAATGTACCTGTGGATAAAAACGACTGCTTTATCAATGACATTTTAAGGTCCCAACACATTCATAACATCAAAGAAATGATTCATTTTTTATTATTCTACGTAATACTTCTGTTTGAATACAAGATTTATTCTGAAGAGAAAAATAGGAAGGCGGTCATGAATAGGATTATCTAATTTTCGACGCCTTTGTTACTCTAAAAAGCTATTTACAATATTCCTGTGTTGATACAATTTGCCTATAATAACCTAAAATGTAAGCTCTACAAAACATAAACGTTTTAATATCTTTAAGAAGTGCGCAATTCTTTGAAATCGCTTAAGTGACAAAATTACATTTCACGTGGCTTATCGTAATCTTGCCCCAAGGTCTGTAATTATATTCACTATAATTTTATAAACCTTAAATATTTTCATGAAGTATCAAAGTGTTAATATCGGTATGGATAAAGCCGAATGAATAGCGTTTTCCTTGAAATGGGAAAATCATATGATACTGAGGATATCCATAAATTTTTTGGATATTATTAGTGAAGTTTGACAAAGGTTAATACAGATAATGGAGGGAATACTGTAATTAACTGTAAATATATTCTTTAATTAAATAATTTTTTTAATACTCTGGATATCGGTATTAGTTTTGGAAATTATTTTAACATCATTTCCTACGTTTCATATCGAAATCAATAAGAAATATCGGAAGCTTAAAATATCTAAATGTTTTGATGTTGGGGATATCGATAATTCAGTGGGATATTATTGGAATATCGATAGAAACCACGGGAATACAATTTTAATATTGCTTAAAATGTGTAAATCTTCACAAAACAAATAATCTTGAAATATCGACATTTCGATAGTAAAAATTTGATTTAAAAAAGTCAAATATCGATATCGATTTGCAATATCAACATAATATTTAAATATTTTATGATAAATCTGTTTTTCATTAAATATCGATATTTTGTTTAAATAAATAAATTTTATTCAATTTTAGTCTTAAAACAATTTTTATTTCTTTATAAGTCCTACGTTTCGGCCAATTCGACCATTCTCAAGAACAATATTAAAACAATTTTTTTGAACCACATTATTTAAAAAACAACAAATTTATGCAGGCTATTCTGCTCAGGTCATTAATTCAGCCCACAATTACCCTATTTTGTCAATTCTTCACATTAAATTAATAACTAAAATGTTTAATCACAGTCAACTTTCTCTATTATAATTTATCACAACTCAATCAATCAATATTTTGAATAAATAATCAATGATAAAATATCGTTTAATAATATTTATTGAAAAATCTATCTTTAAATCATCTTTCTGATATGAAATAACGTAATTTATATTAAATAATCGTTGAATATCCTGACAAATGTTTAATCTCTATATAATTAAGAAACTCGAATATAAAATTATCAAAACAAAATGTCGATGGTTCATTTTTAAGCTTTTCATGAAATTTTTTAGTTTTCTTTAACATAATATCGATATTTCAATTAAATAATATCGGAATATCGTTGCTAATCTTCAATATCTATATTAACAACAATGTTAAATATCGAAATGAATAGTAAATTATTGAAACAAAATATCTATATTTCGATACAATAGTATAGAAATATTGTTGCTAATCCTCGATATCGATATTAATAAGATTGCCAAACATCGAAATGAATACGAAAATGTAAAAATAAAACATCGAAATACCATTTTTAAGCTTTTCACAAAATTTTCTTTAACAAAATACCAACATTTGGATTAAATAATATAGGAATATCCTTGCCACAGTTTAATATTGATATTAATAAGATCGTAGAATACTAGTAATGAGTATAGGTATTATGAAATATTACTGGTAATATTCCCTTAAAATATTATTGTAGTTATATTATTCTTTTTTTTTACTGATATATTGATATTCAAATGCATATTACCAATAATTTAATTAATTCCTCTTCTTTTTCTGATATTATCGAAAATATCTAATTCCGATATTATTAGTTACTAAATATCGATATCGATATCCCACCCTTCATTGCGATATCCCGAGTCGCAACATGTTGCCTGCTCAATTCTGGCTTTGGTGTGAAACTTATATTTCAGGGCGGTCCCACGGAATGAAACCTCAAATCTCCCACTCTGACTAAAATATGTTGGTACACATAGGATAACCATTCCCTCCTTCCCCCTCCCGTTTGTCAGAAGTGTTCAGGTTATAAATAAACAAAAAATATATATTTGTGAAATTATTTTTTTTTTAATATGTTATAATAAATTACTTGAAAAATATGTGTATAGCTTTTGCTTGTAGCAAGAATCGTTTTATACAAATGCAGTCAACATTTTCATTTAACATACTGCATAAGGTAGGCCATAACAGATTTGTGAATTTACAAGTATGTACTTCTGTATTAGGGAATTTCGATCGTAAAATTCTAATGAAGCGCGTTTTCGAAACTTTAAAGATCAAGATTCTTTTTAAATTGATTTTTGAAACAAAATTGCTTAGATATGGAAACATAAATTTTAATTCTTAAACATTGGATATTCTTGTGTATTATTGATAATTCATACGTTTTTTCCAGTAGTTGAGGTTCTGTTGTAATAACAGGTAATTCCACATAATCTTAGGTTTTTCAACCTGCATATTGAAAGGGATTTTTAAAAATTTTACAGTTTGGAGGGTCTTTAATACTATTATGAAAAGCCTATTTTGCATTTATAATAAATATTTATTATAAAAAAATATGAATTATAATGACAAGCTTTATTTATTTTATTTAGTTCATAGCCGCATACATGACAAGCTTCAATGTTGTTAACTTCTTAATATGCAGTTCAATCTTGGAATTTAAGAGTATATTATATTTACTCTAAATATACTGGTATATTTATATTACTATAAATGACAATTAAGAAGTAATTGTTAACACTTATGTTTTAGTGAATGCTGATTTATCGGTGGGTTGTTAAAAATTAGATCGGATTATACATTCATAATTAAAAGGATTACTTTGTAGTCATATAGATGTAATGGATGACCAAGTAGTTAATCTGTTCCAATTATCTTTTAAAGAAGTCAACCAGAGGAGAATATATAATGCGTATATGATAAATCCCTGTTTCATTACATCTGTTCATGAATATTTTACGATATCCGGAGAGATATATGCGATGCCTCCTTGCATAACTAAACGCGCTTATCGGCTTAAACGTACCATACATGCGACTTAACCTTTGAACCTGGTTTAGGCCTCTGTACTAACGGGCTTGCAATTATTATATAATAATGTAAATTAAATTTTAACTAATTAAAACTTATTGCACTGCCAAGATAGAGAAAAATGTTTGTTCAAAAATTTGCATTAGCATTTTATGTTATATATAGGAAGATTAGTTGTTGATTGTATTGTAAGGATTTTAGGCTCAGTCAATACTGAAACAATTAGTGGCGAAATTTCGAGATTTTATTGTTCTCATAGTCATAGCTTAGAGTAAAAATAAAATAATATTTTTCTTAGCTAATTGTTAATAAATGCTTAGCGAGTTATTCTGTTCCTGTAGCTGTGGGTCAACCCTGTGGACTTAAGGAGCATTCCTGGGCCCATCTTGCCTCATAAAGCGGATAATTTATGAAAATTCTGGCGTTTGAACGTGGTCATGAACCACGTTGCACTTCTCACTCGTCCTAGAATCAGTACTTCCTTACAATGCACAGAACTCCTGATCCATTCGTGAGTTGTAGCGATACAGGTTTTCATTTTTTTCAATTATTAAACAATAAAATGTATATAAATAAAAACATTGCACATAGCTAATAATTGTAATTACCAAGTTTTACAATATTACATTGAGAATCGTAAGTGTGGGTTATTTGGTTTTTCGAAGCGCTAACTATCCTCTCTAGCAGGTAGTCAGTCTTTTCTCTCTCTCTCTCTCTCTCTCTCTCTCTATATATATATAAGTTATGATGAGCCAGAGCCTTAAAGTTAAAAAAAAGGAAAGTAGGGACACTAAATGAAACGCACGAGGTTCACGGAGATACTACTCTATCCTACTCTCTAATCCTATATATATACATTCTGGTATGTTGACATGGGGAGTTTAGGTATTAAGAGTCATAATACCTATACCCTGATTGTAACTCCCCCCTGCC
>NW_027106467.1:879242-902520 GCF_000696795.3 Halyomorpha halys
TATATATATATATAGTGTATATTTTACCATCTCTATGTTTGTGTAAATGCTGAAAACTTTTTCGTTACATAATTGAAATGCTCAGTGACTATATAATTTTTAAAAACGTAGCATTCACATGAATATCGGTTCCTGAAGAGTTTTTCCATGAATGAAGTAATTTATAAAAACGTTTATTCGTTCACCCTTTCTCTAATACTTTTTAACTCTTTGTATCATTTGTCATAATCTTTAAGACACTTAAACCCTCCGCTCTCAAGTTCTCAACTTCTCTGCCCAAGTCGGAAAGCTATCGACAATTGGTGAACGATAACCTGACCCCGATTTCCGGTTTCTGGAGCTTTGGGCAGATAATCGCAAGCAGCCCTCTCTCATTTTTCAATATCTCTGACTTTAAATTCTGAAATTAATATTTATTATTTTATTAATAAATGAATTAGGGGAATGTGTTGATAAAATGTAATAAGGGTTGTAAAATGGAGGGGAAAGAAAAAAAAAAGGAATAAATTGAAAAGCTTGTATTTAGTTTGTAGACAGATATTAATTGTAAAATAATACTGTGGGAAAGAAGAAAAAAAAAATGTTAGCTGTCTATTATATTGTATCATATCAAAAAAATGTAATTTATAAATGTCCGATCACGGATTGATCAGTATGCTGTGTAATGTAGCAACCCGATGTATTTGGGCAGCATGATTGAATAAATTTCTCGTTTTAAAAGCACGTATGCAAAAAAATCGTAGAATTTTTTTTAAGATCCTGGTTGTTTTCCCCTCAATAAATTGTTCTTTAAAATTGATACGGCTGTTATAACTACCGTTACTAAAACATGAGTAATAGTGCATATACAGTATATTTTTAAACGAATTGTTTGTTAGTTTTTCCCTATTTTACACAGGTCAAATTCTTGAGGGAACGGAACACACCACAAATATCCCTTTAGTGCTACTGTTAATCAGGAGCTGAAAGCAGATTTTATGTTTTTACACATAATATTTCTTAAGTGTTATTTTCTAACAAATATAATTATATAAATGAAATATTGTAATGGAAAATAACAAATTCTATGGTGATTTAAGAAATATGTACTTTTCGTCAACTTGAACCACTACGTAAGGGTCAGTGGTTTAGTATCTTGTAAGGAAATACTGTTTCTTGAACATGGGTTGTGCAAGGAGGTGATTTATTTATGGTCACACTTAATTATAAGATTTTCCACTAATTAAGAGTACCCACCTTTATGAGTCCTTTATGCTCCTGAACTCACAGCGTTGACTCACTTCTAAAGTAAAAAAGAAATAATTACTTGCCACAACTGGACCGAACCCTGGGGTGATAGGTAGTAATAACTAATGTTCAATGTATTTAAAAAAAATAATAATCACTTAAACTACTTTGGATTATTTTTGTCCATATCTCCGACTCAGGAGTTTTTGTTTTCTTAATAAGAATTCTTTCTCTTCACAAATTCTAACCTAACATGGAATCTTTAAATTTATTTTTATTTAAAAACAAATTTGATCCTTTTTTTCTCAACTTTATTCTTTTTAAAAAGTTGAGAACTTTTTATAAAGATATATAAACTGTTGAAAAAACTTTTTATAAAGTTGAGAAAAAAAAGGATCAAATTTATTTTTAAATAAACTAAACCACTCTCAAACCAGAATATATTAATAAAAATTAATCTAATATTTATTTTTATTGTTTACATATTTTAATATGTACTTAGAGTTCTAATACATGCTGTGTCATACCATTATCATTATGTCATTATGATCAAATTCACTTGTATTTTATAAATAAAAATATATATATCAGCTTTCGTAAGTAAAATTGAATTCTCTGTCAAAAAAGTAATTATTGTGTTCAATTAAATGCAAGGTTAAATGCTTTTATTCAATAGGTAAATACCCCTTCTAAAATCCCTTTACAAGCTATAAACGTAAATTTTAAATATCAGATACTATTTAATCATCCTCAGAGGACCCTTGTCTTAAACTAAATTACCACTAAGCTAATATCTTTACTGAGGATCAGGAAGCATCAAAAGGCTTTTTGTAAGGCTGTGAAGCAACTCAAGATTTATCTTCGCAGCAGTCAGCGGCTATGTGCTCCAGTAGGTGGCCTTATCTTCTACGTGGACGAAGCAGGTCTCAGCGCTTCTGGGATAAGGCTCAAGAAGAGATTCCGTCATGATAAACACGTACGACCAAAAAACCCAAGAAAAGGAATAAAATAAAATAAGTTCATAAAGGTTTTCTACTCGGCATTCTTTGCGTAATTTAACAATAATAACAATTTTTATTGTAAGATGCTATGTAATTTACCATATAATTTAATGGGGGTTATGTAAAGATACTTATGTCATAAGCAGATGTTCAGATTCAATCTCTTATAAAGAACTGTATTATATATAGACACTAGATATCGCACATATTTATTTCGGATTATTTCGGGAAACCGTAGATTTGGGATCCTTAAAATTTTTGGCAATTTTAAGCGATACCAAATTACCTATTTCGCTCTAGTGCTAACTTTGGTTTTAAAAACTTTTCGAACACAACGAAAACAATTCGAGAAGGCTATAGCGACAACATCTTTAACGCTAGACAGGTTTACTTTATTACCATCCGCCTTATCACTACTCGATAATCGATAATTTATTATATTATGCATTCAAATATTACCAATTTATTAAGATCATGTCTCTTTACAGCCAAATACATCGTCCTTTCTTCAGCCGATGGACTAGGCAATACAGAAGATTTTTTTTAAAATTATTTATTTAATGTAATTTACAACTGTACAAAATAATACAATAGGTAAATATGTAGTATGTTTCATATATCTTGGGAATATCACCCATATATATACCACCCATTGGTGGTACTTCTAACATTAATTTAAATTAGAAGGTCCCGTGGCCATCTTCTTTTCAGAAGCCTCGGAGGATTATCAGGGATTGTTAAGGATGAAAGATTAAGAATTAATGCTCAATTCCATTTGTCCAAATTGGTCTGATTATTGTAGTGTATACTAATTTTTTGTAGTGAATAGGAAGTTTAGAGCGTTTGTCAAGAAAGTGTTGTAGCAATCGGAATCTACGAGCAGTTTCTTGTTGTTTCAGTCTTGTGTGTGGATTCCAAGTAAGTCTCTTGTCAAGATGGAGTCCTAAGTATCGAATCTGTTCAACAGGCATTAGTACAGAAGATTAAAAGCAATTTTAGAAAACAGCGTGGACGTTAAATCGGGAAGCTAATGAGGAAATATGTCTCTTTAATATTATTGTAAAGGTCGATGGAGGTATAAGCTTCAACAATCAACAATTGTTATGAACATTCTGGCGGTCGCAGAAATTAATTGGAGAAACACTCACAAGAACCTGATTAATTTGATGGAGCGTATGAACAACATTTATTGCTATGGAATACATCTTTAGAGGTGCCACGTATGTTCATTATTTTACAAAAAAATAAGTTCAAACAATTCAATAGTATTTTGTAGAAAAAATTTATTTTAAAATCCCTATTTAATATTTTAATGATGTATATAGTGATTGGTTATGTCGGCTCTAATGACGGAATATGCCATGTCCCTTGGAAGTAGTAATAAATAATGTCCAGTATATATGGAAGTTAATTAATTCAGTGACTATTTCTGCACATG
This sequence comes from Halyomorpha halys, assembly GCF_000696795.3. Classification (NCBI taxonomy): domain Eukaryota; kingdom Metazoa; phylum Arthropoda; class Insecta; order Hemiptera; family Pentatomidae; genus Halyomorpha; species Halyomorpha halys. The sequence goes on from NW_027106467.1 coordinate 882,909, forward strand.
GAACCACTTTTAGATAATAATAAATAATATTATTAACAATAAATTACTGTAAGTAATTGATACTAGTTTTTAATATGAAATACCTGTTTATCGGTGGAAGAGAACTAAACAGGGGTTGTCAAGCGATTCCAGAGCGAATGCCTGAATGATGATAGGGGTGCTGTGGTAATTATATTTAATTTTTACTGCAATTTTTTAATTTAAATGTAAAATGTACTTATATAAAATAATAACACTACCGTCTCCTTGTCTATGCTATATCTACCAATGTATGCTATACGTTTTTTTTTTCTGTTAGCGCGTCATTATAGTACAAGAGCCGTGAAGAAAAAAAGGTAGTTATATCATACCTATTTTTGATTACTTAATTGAAAACGAGGTATAATTACTAGTCAAAATTGATAAGTCTGCCAAGTATAGGTTGGGGAAATAAAAAATAGCGGCTGTTTCAAAACCTTAAAAATAATTAATTTTTTATTCGGAGCTCTATATCTTTACAACTAACATCAACAATAGAAAATTTAAGAGAGCATCATTTAAAGTAAAGTAAATTTGCAAAAATATAAGCCCTAATAGAGCTTTTTACGTTCATTAGTTCTCGAGATACAACTTTTTAAAAAGCAATATTTCATAAAAATGTTGTATGGAACGCACTGAAAGATCTGTAGTTAGTGAATTTATTTTGAAAAATCTACATCTCAAAAACCATTTGACGTACAGGTGTCTTTAGCACTTAAATTGAAGCTAGTTTAATGAGCTATAATGTAGTTTATGACGTTTATTTTCGTAGGAGTAGAAGTTTTCATGAAATGTGTTAAAATAAATTGATTTATAGTTGTTCAGACAAATTTTCATTTGCCAAATTTATATTCATATGTGAATATCATAAAACCTACTACCCCTACGAAGTTAGGGTAACTACTTTATAGTAAGTTAAATTTCCTTTATTTTGTGTGTTGGCAGACATATGTGCGTCTTATGTTTCTAGAGATATATTTTTTTTAAAATCCAACATTTTATACGAACAACAGGAAATTAACATTTTGTAAGTTTATTTTGTCAAATATTATAAAAACTACTACTTCTACGAAGATAAAAGTTATAAGATATTTTGTAGTAAATTTAACTAGCTTTAATTTGAGTGCTGGCAGACATCTGTACGTCTTATGATTTCTGAAATAAAGATTTTCATAAATCAAGCTTATCATCCAAACAACTATAAATAAATTTATTTTAGCAACTATCATGAAAACTACTATTTGTACGAATGTAAAAGTAATAAAATACAGTTTATTACACTTATTTAGTTTTAATTTGAGTGTTAATAGACATTTGTATGTCGAATTGTTATTGAGATATAGATTTCTGATAATAGATTCACTGATTACTGATATTTCAGTACATTTTTATGAAATGTTGCGTTTTAAAAGGCTATATCTCGAGAACTATTGGACGTAAGTTGCTCTATTAGCGCTAATATTACAGCAAATTTACTCTTCTTTAAATAATGTTCTCTATTTCTAGTGTTGTTGGTAGTTTATTAAAGTTTTGAAACAGCCGGAATTTGTTATTCCTCCTACTTATACTTGGCAGACTCCTCAGTTTTGACTGTTAATTATACATAGTTTTCATTAAAGTAATAAAACATTGGGGTGAGATAACAGCCTTTTTTTCTTCCCGGCTCTTGTACCGAGGTAAATATTAAAATGAATGAAACCATTTTTCATCAAGGAAAAAGAGAGATAACAGAATAAAAAAACTTTCGGAAAATAATTATATTTTTTGTACTGTTCGTTGAGAGCAAATATGAATTATGTTGAGCTGATACGAATGCTAGCAAAACTTGTATATATTAAATTTAATAATCCTTTACTGGAAGATTCCTATGGTATTAACTTGATTTAGTGAATGACACAATTTACTTCCTTATTAAACTATAATAGTTTATATCATTTCATACAGCAACGTTTCGGTTATGAATATGGTTATGAATGAAGACCGTATGAAAAATATTAATGTAAAATTCTTACAAAATCTAAGAATTGTGCTGCAGCATGACTGTGAAACAACAGCCTGAAGATGGGGGAAATCTCCCGAAACGTTGCTGTATGAAATGAAATAAACTATTATAGTTTAATAAGGAAGTAAATTGTGTCATTCACTAAATCCAGTTAATTGTATATATTATATTATATTTATATATTATTATTATTTATGTGGTTTATTTTGGTTTAGTCCTATGATTGTGACTTGTGCTCTCGGGGTGAACTTATTCGCTGAAAGAACTTCTTGAGGAAACTGATACATTTTTCATTTATTTCCACCTTACCTAGGTCCTTCCCTATCTTATCGAGGTCATTCCTTTCGAACGTTACGGAAGGATTTAAGATCACAATTTTATCTTTTTTGTGCCCCAGAATAAGAATTAGAAGTTTCTAGTAATATTGATAAATTTTTAAATATTCTTAATTATGAACTTTGTTTTATCTGTAAAACAATTTTTATTATTGTTTATTGATTTTTATCATTTATTATTGGTAATTATTGATTATTTTGATAGTTAGAGTAATCATCTGAAATGATCCGTTTTTCAAAACAAGGTTGTCATTCTTGTCCATTACTTCATTTACAGTGATTCTTTCCAAATAACGTTGATCTCCAAATCTCTTACGAACTCTCTAGTAATCTCTCTAAGGTCGTTTGAAAGGATATATATTTTTTTGCCCTCTTTATGATACATATCTTCTTCATGTCCTTGTTTAATTCTGTTATGTTAGTGCATATATTTCCCTACATCGAGGCAGTACGACATCATTAATGATCATACTCGTTCAGCTCAATGGCTTTGCATTAGTTTCCTTGAATATTTTTATATAACATTTCAATTCAAAAAATGAAATATATACTTATTAATTATGTTTGTCTGAAATTATTTATTTATTTTAATTTAAAAAATATACAATACACTAATACTGTATACTTAACTATTTTATACTTTTATTTTACTAGTCTTCTCAATTTTAGTACAGGTATGGTTCTTTACCAATAAATGAAATATGTCACCCCAGAAACCATCTAAGTAATGTATACTATTTTTTTCTGTAATTTCTGATTTCACTTACCTTTATATAGAATATATAGTAAGGAAAATTATTGTGATCCTGAATAAGCTGGAAAAATGTTTCGAATCTACAGATAATCTGACAGAGCTTAAATGAAGAATTAAAAAAAACTTAATCTAAAGTACCTTTAATATTGTTTATTTGAAAAATATAAAATTCTCTCATTGTTAGCAATAATAAACAATGGATAAACACCAAATAATAAAAAAATATGAATAACTAAAAGAGGAAAATGAAAACATCTGATTCGAGGGGGAAATGCTGATACCTATCGTTCCTGATTGCATTACGGTATTATCTTTTGTTAAACTATGTTGAAATTGTTGAAATATTATTGACAAGAAAAAAATTATATTCCCTAATCCGATCTCCAGGAACCCTAAAATAGGTATTTTTAGTTTGTTGTATTGTAAATATTATTTTAATATCATTGTATATTTAATTTTTTTTACTGCTTGAAAGACTAAACCATTTATGTATCGTTTCCCCTACCTTTAAATTTTAAATTTTTATTATTATTGAAGAGGATATCGCATTTTTTTAAAAAGTTTTTTATAACATTTCTTTAAATTATTAACTGAAACTCTAGAGTCGCTGAAACATTTCGATTGAATGAAAATTTCAATTTATTTAAAGTAAACTGATATCTGGACGATTCAATTTTCGTCGCAAGATTTGTTTCATTATTCCTTCCATAATAAACTCCCTAACCATCCAAACCCACTAGTTTCTAACCTTGCCTCCTCTTTCATTCCTGGCAATCCTCCGAGGTGCCTGAAAAGAAGATGGCCTCGTGACCTTATATTGTAAACTGTTTTCAGAGTTCTACTACTGGGTAGTTTCTCTACATGCTGTATCATATCATTATGTCATTATGATCAAATTTACTTGTTGTATTTTTTTATACAGTTGTAAATAGCAATAAATAAAAAAAAAAAAAAAAAAGAAATAGATTTGTTTCATTTAATTCTTTTTTGTTAACGATAATTCTGTTCTAACCATTTTTTTCTAAAACCTCTCCACTAAAAACTGAACTACTTTGGGTATTAAATTAGTATAGAATTGTAATTTTTTTTTCTATTTACTTATTTTAAATTTTATAATTTCTATTCAAAATGTATTTTTTTGTTAAATTTTGAAAGTTCGTATAAATTAACAAAAAAAATTACCTTTCTATCCTGTCTTCGGTCAAACTTTAAAATTCAGTTTAATTTATTTAAGTCAGAGCTTAATTTTTTTTATATTTATTGTGGACGTTTTGGAGATATTGCAAGCCCTTCTTCAGCACAAATTGCTGTTTGCTTTAATACATCAGTATATCTGACCAAATAAGTTTTTATTTTAATTAGTATTTGACAAATTCTATAGATCGTACCTTATAGTCCTACTACAATAGCTTTGGGACAGTCTGTAGAGATATCAAGTCAAGAAAATAAGTTCTGTTTACGGCATCTGTGGTGTATGTCCAGTTCAAGATAAACATTTTTTCAGTTGTGCCAATATTAAGGCATTGGAGTATTTTATGAGATTTAATTGTATTTAAAAATTTTGACTCACCCAATAATACTGGGGAAGAATAGTTCGGCGGTTCCCAAACTAGGTGCCGCGGCACACAGGTATGCCCCAAGCATATGCCTCGATTGCTGCAAGCGAATGCCATTTTCTCAAAATATTATAAACAAAATTAAAATAGCAAGTATACAGTGCGTTGCAGCATTTACTTCACACTTCACATCTTATATATTCAACCGCTTTAAGAAGAATTATTCCAACATTTTAATTTCTTTTTTTGGAAATCTTTGTTCGCCAAGTAGAGCACCAAGGCAAAAAAAAAAGTAAAAGCATAAAAAAGGAACTGCTGGATTAAATGATGAAGGAGACGTCCAATATAAAAAATAATAATAATAATTAATTATTATTTTCTTTTAATTTTTGACCTAATGGGAGTGGAAAATAAAAAAATAAAAAATGTAAAATATTGAGGGAAAGCTGTGAAACATGTTTTTAAAAACATATACTAAATTTAAATTTTAAAATAATTTTTCCAACACTTGAGAGATAATAATTAGATAAAGATTTTTGAGGGTTTATAGATTTTAACAAAATATCATATTTTATGTAATAATTACACACACATACATGTATTTTTGAGGATAGTCAATAATTAAACAAGTATAACTCATTTGCTACTTTTAGATCCTCAAAAATATTCAAGAAAAAAGTTCACAATAAATATACTTATATTTATATAAACATACGGGAATTGTAAATATACAAAAATATTTTATTATTATCATTGATCTTCGACTCACCAAAGACGTAGCTCTCGCACTGGCCCGGAGCACTGCCACCATATACAAGACCTCGCAGAGCCGTTCTTGTCAAGACTGAGCTCTTGTAGTGCCGCTGTGGAGGGGAGGGGGGCGCAGGCGTCGTTGGGGGTAGGTCAGTGAGTACAGCGGCTTCCAGGGTCTTCTGGATCTTGGAGGAGTCATCGGAAGGAGGATCTGTCATGTTGTAATGGTCCAATATCCCAAAAGGAGAAACTAATAAATTCTTTCACTCCAATTTATTTTTACTTTAATGCGTATTTATTTATTCCACCTTAATAAATAAATGAGTGCACTACTAACTCCAAGGACCCGGGTTCGAATCCGGCTGGGTAGAAAATTTTTTTCTGTTACACTGTAGCCGTGAGTCAACCCCTGCGAATTCCGGACAGTACCTGGAATCCACTCAGCTCATAAATTGGGTACCCTTAATTGGGTAAAAATCTGGCGGTCGAGTGTAATTCTGACCAAATCACCTCCTTGCACAACTGTTGGTCTAATAACAGTACTTCCTTACAATGTACGGCACCCTTAACCCTTCATGGGTTTTAGTGGTACAGATTATATATTTTGTTTTTATAAATAAAGTTTACTTTAATGAAAATTACATACAGTTAAGATTCAAAATTGATTAATCTGCCAACTATGATAAGGGGGAATAAACAATGGTGGCTGTTCCAGAAGATACAATCAATTTTTGAGTTCGAGTAAAGAAAAAATATTATATATTCTTTATATTATATTATATTATAATATATATTAGATATTCTTTATTAAATAAATCAAAACTAGTATCCTTTTTTGTCTCAACACTTTTTATTTCAACAGTCCAAAGTTTCGGCCATTTTAGCCATCCTCAAGGACATCTTCAATTATAAATTCTTCCTCACATTAAATTTAGAATTAATTTTGCAGGCTATTCTGCCCAGGTCATTCATTAATTATAAATTAAAAACCTATTTTTTTTATTTATAATCACAAATATCTAATTCTTCTTATATTAAAATTATCCACACAAAATCACTACCATATACACAAACCTATTTTGTGTGGATAATTTTAATATAAGAAGAATTGGATATTTGTGATTTTAATTGAAGATGTCCTTGAGGATGGCTAAAATGACCGAAACGTTGGACTGTTAAAATAAAAAGTGTTGAGACAAAAAAGGATACAAGTTTTGATTTATTTAATAAATAATTACCTTGTCTCAAGAAATTGAAATAATGTAATTAAAAAACATATTCTGTAGTAATAAAGTTGAAATGTTACAGTATATGTCATTTGAAAGTGAATACTGAAATATTTAAGCTGTACATCCCCTAAAGTTTATTTTATTTGAGAAACACCTAAAAGTTTCGCACATTTTTTTAAATTTGGAACTCCATATATATAAAACTACTAACTGCTATGTTTCTGGCGAGTCACGGCTCAAAGGTAGATGGGGGTTCCAGAAACAGCATTTACTATATATTTGTGTATCGGTATTACATATGGTATTTATATATTTCTATCGGTTATGAGAACCGACCTACTGTTTTTAGAAGCCAAAAACTAGATACCACATACCCCCAGCCATGGTATGTAGATGTAATTAGGTGTAATTTAACACTGATTTTTTTTCCCGTCTTGTTCACTAATTTACTCCGCTATACTAATCGGGTGGCATGCAGGGTATTCAAACCATAAAATCAACTCGGTATAACATTGAGTTTATTGCGGCTATTTACAAGTACTTGCATCATAGTTCATGATATATTGGTTATAAATTATTATTAATTTATATATGCAACTAAATTGAGAATTCTGAACTGTTATTGACATTTGGCACAACACAAAAAATTAGGGTTACTATGTATCACCTACATTTTAATATTCTCGTTTAGAGTCATTATCGTTACTATGTCTTTAAAATTTAAGGACTTCAGAATATTATATTTTCAGTATTATTATTCATACTGGAATCGTCATACACAATTTTTTTTATTCTCTTTATATTAAAATATAAAACATCTCGGTGTCATATTTGTGCTGAAAAAAAAAATAGTAGTCTCTAAAATGAATTATTTCACAATAGAGGTAGTAAGTGGAACAAGGGCGTATGCGGTTAAAAACAGTTTTTACGTAGATAGTATTTTTGAAATTTCTTGATTAATTCTCGATCTACATTTTGTTACATATAAATAAATCAAAGCATGATTATGGGTCTTGAAGATCCCAGTACTTTTTAAATGAGAATAATGTAATGGTTCAATACTGTTTCAGTTTGGATTTTCCTTATTATTTTTGTGTGATTTTTATATTAGAAAATGTTGGGAAACCGATCAGGTGTGTTAGAGATAACATTTTAAGGGGTACGAAAATCCGTTAGTGGATTATGTCCAAACCTTTCTTTATTTCGACACAAAACAAATTAAGATGTTTAAGCAGTTATAAATTTTTTTTTTGTTCAGTACAGAAGTTCTATATTGCATGATTGGTATGATGAGTAAGGTTTTGGTGGAAGTTTAAGGATTTGGATAGTTTAAGATCAAGAATATAAGTAATGAAATGAGTGGTGTTGTAGGGTCTTGTATGTAACAAAGTATGGAGTACTAACTATTAGTTAACGGATTTTGGACTGAAAGAATCAATTTTCAAGTTTTTATTGATATACTTCAAAATTGACTTGGTGCAAAGGGGATACAGTACCCGCAATACTTAATAATAAATTTTCATTAAGTATAATTTTAAAATATATAGGGATCAGGAGGTCATCAGCACCTGCTTGACCGATTACAGAAGGCTTTTTGCATGGATCAAAAGCCAATAATAATAAATAGTATCAATACTTCTATTAAATTATTATTACTTAATAATCAAATTTTTAATGGTTGCTCATACATTAGTACTCAACTCACTGGAATCAGGAATCAAGGGATTAGTAAGGATGTTTAATGCTGAAAATCCCTCTCTTGGGAATATTATCATCATTAATTAATATAGATTGCTATGGCTGGTAAGAGAGTGGTGTTAGAAGAATGAAATAAATTAAACTTTATAAAATGAGGGATAACGTATATATAGGGTCTTTTTTTAAGCCCGATAGAACTTGAAATTGTAAAAAATAACACAAAAAATTAAATTGTAATCAAAATTTTTTTTTTATTCGAAAGATCAATACGTGACATTAACATTTGAAAATGATTTCGGGCATATGGGCACCGCGGCTGTTCTTGACGAAGCGCATTCTGTAAAATTGTGTTCAGCGATGAGGCGCATTTTTGGCTTAACGGGTTTGTTAATAAGCAAAATTGCCGCATATGGTCGTGCGATTTGACACCTCTCGATTATTTCCTGTGGGGCTACGTGAAGTCACTGGTTTATGCTGATAAACCAGCAACAATTGACGCCTTGGGGGCCAGCATTGTTCGTGTTATTCGTGACATACGGCCAGCAGTGCTCGAAAAAGTGGCCCAAAATTGGACGTCCAGAATGCGCTTCGTCAAGAACAGCCGCGGTGCCCATATGCCCGAAATCATTTTCAAATGTTAATGTCACGTATTGATCTTTCGAATAAAAAAAAAATTTTGATTACAATTTAATTTTTTGTGTTATTTTTTACAATTTCAAGTTCTATCGGGCTTAAAAAAACACCCTATAAAAAAAAAAATTGGTTGTCTGAGGTTAGACTAAAAGAAGTGTACTATATGGTTAGTAGGACAAGATAAAATCATTCATAAAGACCTTAATGTTTCATATGTAACCGATCTAGCCCGAACCAGATATCACTCCTTCCATTACAAACTCCCTAACCACCCAAACCCACTAGTTTCTAACCATGCTTACTCTTTCATTCCTGACAATCCCCCGAGGCGCCTCAAAAGAAGATGGCCACGAGACCTGCTAATCTAAAACGTCATTAGAGTGCTACCAATGGGTATAGTACAAGAGTCAAAGAGGAGAAAAAAGGCAGTCATCTCATCCCAATTTTTTATTACTTTAATGAAAACTATCTATAATTAATAGTAAAAGATTAACGAGTCTGCCAAGTATAGGCAGAGGGAATAAAAAATGGCGGCTGTTTCAAAGCGATAAAAAACATTAATTTTTCATTTGGAGCTCTATATCTTAAAAAGTAGGAAAAACACAAGAAAACCTAAGAGGACGGCATTTAAAGAAGAGTAACTTTCCTAAAGTATGAGCCCTAATAGAGTTATTTACGTTAAATAGTTTTCGAGATATTGCTTTTTAAACAGCAACATTTCATAAAAATTTTGTATGGGACGTACTAAAAGATCAGTAGTTAATGAATTTATTTTGAAAAATTTATATCTCAAAAATCATTTGACGTACAGTTGTCTATTAGCAGCCAAATTAAAGCTAAATTAATGAGCTATAAAGTAGTTTATTATGTTTATCTTGTTAGGAGATTTTATTTTATTTTAGCAAATTTCATGTAAACTATTACATGAAATTTGCTAAAATAAATTGATTTATAGTTATTCGGACAAATTTTCATTTTCCAAATTTATATTCATATGTAAATATCATAAAAACTACTACCCCTGCGAAGATAAGTGTCATTAACTACTTTATAGTAAGTTAAATTTCCTTTATTTTGAGTGTTATATGTTATATATATACAGACATATGTGCGTCTTATGTATCTAGAGATATATTTTTTCAAAAATCCAACATTTTATAAGAACAACTGGAAATTAACATTTTGTGAATTTATTTTGTCAAATATCATAAAAACTACTACTCCTACAAAGATAAACATGATTAACTATTTTGTTGCATATTTAACTAGCTTTAATTTGAGCGCTGACAGACATCGGTATGTCCAATGGTTTCTGAAATGAAGTTTTTCATCAATCAAATTTATGTCCGAACAACTATAAATCAATTTATTTTAACAAATATCATGAAAAATACTATTTCTACGAAGGTAAAGGTCATAGACTTTTTTATAGTCCATTAAACTAGCTTTAATTTGAGTACTAATAGACATTTCAACGTCTCATAGTTCCTGAGATATAGATTTCTCAAAATAAACTAACTAACTACTAATCTTTCAGTAGATTTTTAAGAAATTTTACTTTTTAAAAAAGCTATATCTTGAGAACTATTGGACGTAAATAGCTCTATTGGGGCTAATATTTCAGCAAATTTACTCTTCTTTAAATAATGTTCTCTTAGATTTTCTAGTGTTGTTGGTAGTTTTTAAGATATAGAGCTGCGAGAACAGCCGCCATATTTTTATCCCCTTACCTATACTTGGCAGACTCATCAATTTTGACTAGTAATTATACATAGTTTTCATTGAAGCAATCATTGGGGTGAGATAACTGCCTTTTTTTCTTCCCAGCTCTTGTACTAGTCTACTCTAACAATCTAATTTAACTAAGATCAAATTTAGTAAATCTATTATAATGTACAGTTGTGAATAGCAATAATAAGCAATAAATAAATAAAAAAAACAAAATGAATGCTATTGTCCTGAGCTCAGGTCTCCTGTTCCTCAAAAGCACTATCTCACTTTCCGGGATATAATACTTGTTCATTGATTTGTCCACAGAGGGCATGCGCTTAATGTGCTGAATTATTTATATTATGATTTAATATATAGTAATTTCCAATGATTTTTTTTAAACAAAGGTATCAGTGTCAAATATTGTTAGTGATTATTCTTTATATCTGTTTGATATCATTAGTTTACGGTTATTTAAATAAATATGTTTGGTTATGGCCATAAAAAATAGGGATAAAATACATTTAGAAATTTAAAAGGGGGGGGTCTTCTGACCCAGACGTGCGCACTGAATACCTTTACGATATCAGTATTCGCACTCTTGAATAGACCGCGACCCCTGACCTGAATCCCAAGGAACACCTTTAGGACCATTTGTAATGTAACCAAGACTTAAGTATGTTTATAAAAACCATGGAAATACCAAGATATTTATTAATGAATTCAGTTTATATATGAGTTTTTCTTTACCCACTCTTAGTGTTGAGCAAAAATCAATTGAAATTAACTACTAAAAACTAAAGCTATATCATTTAGTTATCTCAGTAACAAAAATAACAACTTAGATGTTAGTTGTTTCATCATTCTACTTTTTCAATTAAATTAGTTACAGTTGAAATGAACAACTCAGCATTTAATCGAAAAAAATATTAACTGTAAAACATCAACTAACGAATAGTTATTTGGTTTTAGTTGTATTTTATAACGACTAACAATAAAAGTATATTCGAAATGTCACTAGTCACTTTTTTCTGTTAAAGGTTAATTTCTTTCTTTTTTTCTGTTCATTATGTCCTTATAAGTTAGTACTGTTCTATGTTATGTATGTACTTTTTTAATACATTTTTTTATATTTTATTCTTAATTTATATATACTTTTCTCAAAATATTCCGGTGCTCACAAGAAGTGTATGTGTGAAGGTAGGATTTGGAAGGATTTTATCAGAGGGGGGTCAATTTGTAGTATACGTCATAGAGTTATAATCACGAATTGGACTTCTTGCACATAACGAGCGATATTGACAGGATTATTAGTGTATGGGTACTTATAAAAATGATGAGAATCATTGCTCTGAATTTTTTAATTGAAAAAAAAAATACTATTATTTTTTTCTGGATTAATATTAATTGAAATTATCCATTTTGTTTATAGTAGAAAAAATCAATGCTTTTCTAAATTTTGGTCAACCTTGATCAGTTTTTTTGTCCTTATTTAATGTAAAAAAAAGTCACATGTGGCCGATGATGCATTTACTTGTTTTTATTCAAAAATGTGTCACGAGTCCAAATATTCCTATTGGGTTGAAGAAGAATGGCATGATATCATTATTAATATATTGCTCTTGTGTTTTGCCATCGTTGTTGCAATGCCTCAGTCCGCGGTCTACGTATAGAAACCGATGTTTCGAAAAAGATGTCTTAAATAAATGAAAGAGAAAGGACTGCTTGCAATAAACACTTTATAAAAAATTACTGACAGTTTCACAAGATGTTGAGCTCTATAATATAGTAATATTTTCAACATTCTTTTTATCTAAGATTAGATAATATATTCTAAACTGAGTAAGCATATTTATTACAAGCATGAAAGATAAAATAGACAATGGTAACAAAAAGAATGTCTGTATAAAATGAATTGCTAAGAATATACAATACTGTATTATATAGGTGAGACTTCATGAAACCTAAATAATATTATAAAACTACACAAAATGAACGTAAAAAAACAATATATATATATATATTAAACGCTTTATACAAAGCGCACAGTTATAAAAAACTTTCGATTTCAATAAAATAGACAGACATTTTAAATTTAGCAAAAAATAGAAAGAAAAAAGAAACTAAAGGAGATAAAAGAAGATAAAAAAAATAAATAAATATAGAATCGTGTAGTAAAATTATAAAACACTTCGAATTTATATAAATTAATAAAAATAATTAATAAGTAAACTTCATATCAAACATACAGGGAATAATGGTGACCTAACATTTAAAAATAAATCAGTGTATATGGACAAAAATAGATAACAACAAGTTGGAGTGGAATTAGGCTTGGAAGTTAACTTGAGCCCAAAACCGAAAAAAGGCGTTTGGTTTTTAGATGCTTAACACCTTTTTACCAACACCTGCCTTTTTTTTGTGGTTTGGGAAAAAGTCTTCCATAAGATGAAGTGCAACAAATAAAAAGTTACGCAACAGTGTGAGACTCCTTCTCGCTAAAGAAACAATACTTCTTTACCCGCGGAACCACCGTCAAGCATTACTTCACAGGGCAGAAGGGCCTACATCTTATTTAAGCTGAGCCATTGCCTCTCCTTTTTCGCTCTTGTGATCTGAGTTTTCTGCCGATTGGTACTCGGTACATAGTCTGCTACAGCACTCCAATTCTACTGCCTAGTCATCATCAAAGCGACTAAGTTTTCCGGAATTGATTTCTTGTCAAGTTTCATAACTCTTTTTCTTGAGCAAAACCTGAACAACAGAAGAACGAATGCTCCTCTGTTTCATCCACGGAATCACAAGTTAGGCACGATGATCCGTCCTTCAGTTTGTAGCAGGCTAAGTAGGCCCTGAAGCAACTGAGCAAGCAGTTAAGTGAGATAATAATCTACCTTCCCATGTTTCCGAGACATCGATCTTGATACATCGTGAATTTTACGGCAGGTCCATATTTCAGAGGATGAGGCATTCCAACATATCTGCCATTTTTCAAGATTCTGAATTCCCTTATCTTTACATTTATATATGTTTGATCATACTAGTCTAAAAACGAAAATAACGATACTGAAATCACACATTAAAGGCAAGTTTATACCTGAAAACAAATTTTTTTATGAAAATCGAATGCCACTTAATTTCGTGAATCAATTTTTCACTTGTTTACCAATTTTTTCGATAACAGCTACAACGATTTTGATTAAACTCTACTGAGTAATTAAGAGTTCTTTAAGATTGGATAAGTCTTATCCTTAGTGAAATAGCCAGACAGGGCGTAAATACGGTTTTTTTAAAAACCTTCTATGGTATCAATCATTTTGAGAAGATGGTCAGGGTTGCGGTAAAAAAAAAGAACAAATAGTTTAAAACTGTTCTTTTTTTGACCGCAACCCTGACCATCTTCTTATATTTAAATTTTTACAGTCAACTACATATCTATAATTTTGTTTGTTTGTAATAATTGACCATTTCACTTTTTAATTAGTAATAAAAAATGTATGAATATGAACTATGAAAGGATTCGATTATTAACTTAAGATGATAGAAAGAAACATTCTTTGTCCTGGTCAAAAATATATTTAGTTATATTGACCTGATGGTTGTGTTAGATATCTGACTCCAATTTATAATGTTAGATTCCCTATAGCAGAAGGTCTCGGCAATTCTCGAATAGGTTAGGTGGCTGGTTAGGAGATAAGTAGGTAGGATGAATCTTATGGGTGCCAACCGTAAGTCGTGTAGGGTTATGATAACCTCGTTTTACCGGGTACTTATCCTGCAGATATGAAGGGGTATATAATTCTGGACTGGTTACCAGCCGCCGGAACTTACGAAAAAATAAAAGGTGTAGGAAAGACGAGGTGACTTATGGGGAACAAGAGTGAAATAAGACAAATTTTACCACAAAAATGGTTGTTAGAATTTACTAAGTTTGGCTATTTGCTGTCCGTAGCAGGCATTGTTTGCCGGTATCTCTTCGGTAATGATTCTACTAAGAATAAAGGCCAGTGAGAGGCTTCACCTGTAAGAACTTACTTTTTTGTGATTCAATATATTCTTTTGGTAAACTTTATCTATTAAAGCTATTGCTTTTGCAATTATAATACTATTTTTATATTTATTTATAAAATTATTAAATTATTTACATTTCAATGGGTAAAGGAACATAGGACAATAGACATAGGTGTTGCTCCTAGGCGTGGGGGCTCTGAAGCTCTTAGTTCTGCTGGATGCTCATAGGTAGCATTGCTGTATTTATTCCATACATATTTATGGCATACTTTTGCCAAAGAAAAATGTTAAAATTCTTAACAAATATTATTGAATGTGCTTTTTTGGAAACTGTTGTCATTAGCTTAAAGGCTTATTGGGAATATTAGCACTGGAAAGTGTTGCTACATTGAATAACACAAAAAATATCTCTTTAAAACCATCGAGAATTAATTTTGATTCAAATTAGGGCGGTAAGTGGAAGTTGTGTGGTTTGCACACTACCCAGATTATTTCTGTTTTAGCCCCAAGTTAACCTCCAGGGTCCAAGTAGCCCGCGATAACGATACATAATAATGTTACTGATATTATCTTTTCTCAATTTATGTAGTGATTATTATTAGTATACAATATGTTAATGTAATCATATATAATTTAATGTAAATTTTTATTGTTTAACTACTTCTAATGAAATAATTTGTAAATGGACTAGATAATGAACAGTTTGTCAGAAACGTCGTCCAACAATACATAAATAAAAAAATTGTAGATCTTTAGCCAACGATTAATTAATGTTGATAATTTATCTATCCTATTAATAAATTAAACATAAAAAAAAAAGTATGTGTTTTCTGCTAGTATTTCTTGTTGTTAATAAATTTATTTTTCAGCATTGCCTGTGAAAAACCCGTCAATGCGAAGTTCATTCTTTCACTTTTCACGCCTTTATCCAATTGCAAGATCTTTTTAAATATTGCTCCTCATCCCGTTTTAAACAAATTTTTAAAAAGTACCGTCACTCCCTGGGGTTCTTAGTGGGGCGAGTTGGTAAATTTTTTCTTCGAAATTTGCTTATCATTTCACTGAAATACCTCT
Source organism: Halyomorpha halys (assembly GCF_000696795.3). Taxonomy (NCBI): domain Eukaryota; kingdom Metazoa; phylum Arthropoda; class Insecta; order Hemiptera; family Pentatomidae; genus Halyomorpha; species Halyomorpha halys. The sequence goes on from NW_027106467.1 coordinate 898,682, forward strand.
TTTATCTTTGGAAATAATAATAAATATTTTAAAATATTTATTTCATGCACTAATGACTTTTATTTAATTGACTCACTGAGACAAAAATGAAAAATATTAAAATATTAAAAATATTATTTATATTCTAATATTTGTTATATAGGGGAATTTGTTGATAAAATGAAATAAGGGTTGTAAAATGGAGGGGAAAGAAAAAAAAAGGAATAAATTGAAAAGCTTGTATTTAGTTTGTAGACTGATATTAATTGTAAAAGAATACTGTGGAAAAAAAAATGTTATCTTTCTATTATATTGTATCATATCAAAAAATGTAATTTATAAATTTATATATGTCCGATCACGGATTGATCATTGTGCTGTGTAATGCAGCAACCCGATGTATTTGGGCAGCATGATTGAATAAATTTCTTTCTCTCTAATTGCTTAGTTTATAATTTAGAATGTTGGTTAATTTTATATTTACAACGATAACGATTTTACCCAATGATCTTATTTCAGACTAAAGATTTTCCGGTTACATATCATAATTATTAAAAATAAATAATGCAAACAAATTATGTATTGTGAAGAGCTCTGATTGATGAACCGTGTCCAAAAGTCGATGCAGATAAATGTATAATTTATTTTAGGAAGGAAATTTGAGCCAAAAATATATTTTTAGTAAAGTTTAACAAATTGTCTAAAATACTAAAATTTTAAGGTTAGAAAATTCTAAACATTAGAATATATTCAATAATCAAATTATTAAAATGCGAATTTAATTTTGTTCATTCTCTAAGATATCTCTCTTTACCGAGAGGCATTCATAATTATAGACTTATTCAATTTCTAAAATCAATATTTGTGGAAGAAAATTAAACATGGTATCGTAAATTAATAATTAAAGAATTTTCTGTTAAAACGTAGTCCACTTATGGGAAATTATTATTTAAAAATTGCATAGGAGCATCTCATGTAGATAAGTTTAATTTTTATTGAAAATGCCGATTTTTAGTACCTAGACAGGGAAATATTTAAGTTTTATAGTAAACTAAATTATTTTTAGCTGAAAATTTATTTCTTTTAAAAAAAACCTTTACTTTGGAGATGTGGATATTTTATATTTTCACATGAAAATTCTCAATTATTTTAATTAAACGACTTAAGAGAAGTTTTCTTCACTGTTTTTGTTTTGATTTGTCACAATTAGATCACTAATTGACAACTAGATCTATGAAAATGTCATATTTTATTTTTTTTTTCAATACTGTTTTTAATATTTTAACTGGATTGATGATGGAAATCACTGAAAGAAAAGGTCGAAACGTTACAGAATTGTACATATATTTCGTAAAACTGAGGTAATCTTAATATTTCTAATTAATATTCAATGATAATATGAGACTTTTCTTTGTTTAAGGAGACGTGAACAAACAAGATGTATGATAGACTAATAACAAACTACTAGTCCTTGAAAATCCTTTTTTTCCTTGTTTCCTAGATGACCTCTTTCAAGGGCAAAAGGCACGGTTTGACCCTGGTTTTGAAGTGCTCTTCTACGTCTATGAAATAAGGATTTGAAATTATGCTAAATTTATATTTTCCTTACTACTTTATTTCGTAAACTGAGTCCTCCTTTGTCAATTTAACGCATATTTAAAAACAATTGGAAAATAACAACAATAATTTTTTTTGATAGATTTATTTATTGATAGATATTACAATCTGCCACACAGTTGTGGGCAATAGGTAATATTGATGAATGATCTCATACATACTAAAAAAAAAAAATAAATAAAAAATAAAATAATAAAAAAAAATAAAATAAAAAAACTCTCAAAATATATACAAACAAAAGAATAGACAAGATGAACGTAATCAAACTATCTGTATGAAAAATAAATAAATAAAATAACATAATGATAAAATAATATATATAATATTTACACAATCGACCTGAGGACCCATGAGCCCACTCTATCCCCCACGTGTGAGGGGTAGAGCAGAGCTCAAGAGATCCTAGCGCATCCCTCTCGCCGCATCATTGGTAACAATAATAATAACAATTATTAATTAGTAATATATAAAAATAGAACATTGTTTACATTTCCTCTCCTCTGCATCTTCCTAATAGTTTATACGTAACTGCACACCCGCCCGCTATATTGGAGTGATCTAGTGCACTGTCACAAAAACTTCTCTTTTACTAAACTTTTTTTTTTATTTATTTATTTGTTTATTGATATTTACAACTGTATAAAAAATACAAGCAGTAAATTTGACCATAATGACATAATGATATGAAACAGGATGTAGAGAAACTACCCAGTAGTAGAACTCTAAAAACAGTTTACAATATAAGGTCACGAGGCCATCTTCTTTTCAGGCACCTCGGAGGATTGCCAGAAATGGAAGAGGAACCAAGGTTAGGAACTAGTGGATTTGGGTGGTTAGGGAGTTTATTATAGAAGGAATAATATCGGGTTCGGGCTAGGTCGGTTACATAAGGAACATTTAGGTCTTTATGGATGGTTTTATTAGTAACAAAATAAGGAGCATTGAGGATTTTACGAATGATTTTTTACTAAACTTTAAAAATTAAAAAGTTTTGTACTTCTTGACTACCTTGTCAATTTTTAGTAAAAAGTATATAAGCGTTGATTGTAAAATGTGTGATCAAGTATATACGTCCTCAACAATCATAATTGCTTTATTAACTGATTACATCAAACTTTAATGATTCAGTACTTTTATAATTGATATGGTGATACTAGTGGACTATTTATTAGTGTTGATTACAAATATTAGTATTAAAACTAGTTCAAAGTTGATTATGAATTCCATGTCCACATACAACTCGTTCTTAAAGTTATTCTTGAGAACAAATTATGTTAATTGTATACAGCTTGAAATGTTTTTAGCATGATTATAGTACTCAAACATTTTGAGTTCAAGTAATCGTACTTTGTTAAACGGTACTTTCGTACTATTTGCCCGACTCAGTCTTGCTCTATGGTGGTTGCATTGATATAGTGGTGTGGGAAATGCAGTGTTTGATATTTTCTTACTGAAAGACCTGATAAATGTTTTGAATGCATGAAAAATCTTACAAATCCCTCCTCAAATATGACATAAGTTAGGTCCCGGACTCCAAATGGTCTAGTTACGACAATGATTGGTCGTCATAAATGTTAGATGAATTTGAAACTGCCATATTTAATTAAGAAATAACGCTGGTGAAATCAATTTGTTGATAAATAACTAATTTTAAGTGGTAATTATAAGATCAATGATATTGTATTTCAGTTGATGAATATTTCAACTTCATAATGAAAAAAATCTGTATAGTATATTAATGGTTTTTATTGCTTTCTTAATGACAATTTTAATAAATTTATTCACTTTTCATAATAAATTTAATTCCTTAGAAACAAACAATAAGTTTATGGGTATCAACAATCAAATTCTTTGTTTTGAACTCAAAAAATAGTAATCCTGTTGACGGAAAGATATGATTATGATGACTCACCATAACGAACATATCTTTAAATAAATTCCTTCTTCTAACATTTTTTTCTTTTCCTTTCAACGACATTTCGTAGCTTTTCAGCAGGATTATCTTTGCTCTGGCTATATTTCATTAATTTAATTTTTTTTTTTGGCTCAAAAATACTTTAATAATTTCTCATTGATATAGCATAAAATAAAACAATTCTAACTAATAAATAATCTTAAGAACTATCATGGCACAAATGATATATATATATATATATATATATATATATAAAAGGCTTCTGAGAACAGTATTCGTTTTCGCATATACATATAATCTATCCTGGTTAAGTGAGCCTTAGATATTT
>NW_027106467.1:902570-909036 GCF_000696795.3 Halyomorpha halys
TTGAATAATTTTGATTTTCAATTCGAAAATGGTATAGGAATTAATTTATTATTGACTCAATTTGATATTAGGTTACTGCAATTATTATTAGATATGATAATAATACTATTAGAGAATGACTATTATCCTCACTATTAGTAAATCTTTTAAAGGTTCTCTTTTATGTTTTTCGTTGTATGATCTTGAAAGATTGTAACGTCGACGTCGTAACTGAAAAACTAACTAAGTAACTAAGTTCAATTTAACGTGACCACATTTTTAATGAAGTGAGAGCAAAATTTAGGTTCGAAAAAATCCTGTACTTTCATGTCTAATAATGGTTTGATACACGATGGTAAGAAATGATTGTTTACAAAAAAAAAAATACAAAATCGTGAATTCATTTTCTGCTTCTCTACCAAAGCAAATACTTACATTGCCACAAATCGCCGCAATATGAATCGCTGAGAGCAAAGCTTGTGCTATGTTGTTCTCTTTTTACAAAAATTAATTTTTTTAAAATGGTTATTTAATTAATTACTGAGTGTATTAACTTCAAATACTTTTCCATAAATAGATTGACTTGTGACTAGTATTAACAATAAAAACTGTATAGACCTTTCCTTAAACTTTTAATTATCTCAAAACTACAGATTTGAAATCCACCACTTTTAAAAGATGGAACAGGTCTCATATATAAATTTTTATTTGCTTTATAATGTTTCTGTATCTTCAAGTTCGGTCTCGATAAAAGTTACTTAGTAGTCTTTTTTTTTTGCCTACAAAGGGTGCGTGTTCTCGCGAGTGGTAGACAAGCGTGATATTTGGGCAGCATTTGGGTCGGGAGCCCTAAACACCTAAGAATTTATGCCCAGTCGTGTTGGGCATGCGAAAAGGGGTTGAATGGAGAGTGGGCTGTAAATTTAACCGGCGATCTCGGTCAGGGGCCGCATATGACTTTTTGCTTTTAGGGGTCCACCGACATTTTTTATGATATATCTTTAGTACTTGCTTTATGGAAATTTTCCATAAATTCTGAGAGTTTATCCTCCGCATTTTTAAATTATTCATCACGCATACGAGGGCAGCTAGGTTGGCTAGGCAGATTTTTAAGTAACACTAAAAAAATAGAAGGTAAATTAATTTCTATGCCGATGTTACTAAATATATTATTACATTATTAAAAATGAAATTATCCTTGAAATTATGAATTATGGTAATTTCGGTAAAAAGTCCTAAATGATATAATCTTTTGAAAATATAATCAAATTATATTTAAATTGACCTCTCATATTTAGTAAAAAGCCTTTTGTTAAAAAAATGTACAACAGATTGTGCATGACGGAAATTTTTTTCTGATTGCGATGAACGGAAAAATAAAATAAAACGACCATTAAATATAATAACTCTATATTTCGATTTCTTTAATACTGTTTATGATGAGATGTAGATAGTTGACCGTAGATTAATGATTGAAGAAGTTTGTTGAGGGGTGCGGTCAGCAAAGAACAGTGAAAACTAGCTTAATAAAAATTTAAGTTAAATCTTATAACAAAGAAGTGTTGCAAAATAAGAAAGACTTTATTCTCCATTATTAAACACAAATATTGCATGTATGTGTCTCTAAATGTTGTTGTTATCTCTTTTGTTCTATAGCCCTGATGATGACCTGAAACTCAGGTCGAAACGTCGGCATAAAATAAATAAATATGGTTTTATTTATTTATGTTGTTCTTTGCTGACCGCACCCCCCGACAAACTTCTCCAATACTGTTTATGATGTATCGGAATATTCATTTTTTCATCAAGCACAGTACAGAAACCCTAAGAAATAATTCGCGTTGATGACTAGCAATGTTTTAAGCCATTAAAGAAATACAAACTAACTGTAAAGAAGGCTGATGTATAAGAGCAAATTGAATGAAACCTAAAGTAATTTTAAAAATAAATTTCTATCTCACCTACACGAAAATGTTTATCTAACGGTCCTAAAATTCTTCAAAAAATTGATTTAGGATAAATTACTGAATGAAATTAATTGAGTGTGAATTACTTAATTAAATTAAAAACACTAATTGCTTTAATTAAGTAACGAATCAGGATCCCCCCAGTTCCTAAACGGTCAATATTATAGTATAACATATTCTGCGTATGAGTCTAAACTTCATAATACTTGAAAAAAACTTCTCATAATTTAATAAAATTCTAATACGAAAATGGATTTGTTGCGGTCCTCAAACGGTCACTATGCAGTTAATTATTTTGATTAAGTCACAAATAACGAAATTTTAGTTTTTCTAAACAAATAGAACCAATTTTTAAAATTATTTTCAGATGTATGTTTTATGAGTTTGCTTTGATGCATCGGGCTCCTGGACAGCTCTACCTTCTGGATTCCCCAATGCTTTGTAAGTAAGCGTTGGTCAACTGTAAGGAAGCTTCATTCCTTCCACTTCATTCAGTGTGTTTAATTGTTTTATAGCATTTGATTATTTAGCAATATATCCATCTGACACTAATTTTTTTTTGTCATTTTAACCAGTAAGTGATATGTAAAGGTATTAAAATCCTTAACTTAGGATCATTATTCATTATAAATTAGGCGGTCAGCTATACATTTATAACGGTTGATTCAAGGTTATTTTAGGGTAATAAAGTTATTATTATTTTTTTTTCTTAAATCCTCAATAATCTATTGTTAATTTTCTACTCGAAACTAGATTTCTTATAAATGTTTTTTACTTTCATTCTATGTATGGAATACATTGTAAGGAAAAGTATTGCGATCGTGCAATATTACAAAATCTTTTTTTTGACGGAAAAATACGGTTTGAGTTCTCCTTACTCTGAAATTGTCTCTGTATCCGTGTGTGTGTGTAAACAGCCAAGCTCAAAAACGAAAAGTCGTAAGAAACTGAAATTACATATTTAAGGCTATGCGCCTGCTAAGTTATAACAAATGTTTTGCTAAAATCAACACAACGGTTTTAGAGTAAACTGAGTGAATCAATGAGTGATCCTAATAGAATCGATTTTTTATCAATACGGCTCTATCAATTTTGATTAAACTGAGTGAATCAATGAGCGATTGGCTGGTATTTAGTACCAGATAGATCTTATCCTTGTTGAAGTAGTCTAACAGAGTTTAAATGCCAAATTTTCAAAAAAATCTTCCTTTAAAGTATCTTTAACGTTGTTTATTTGAAAAATAACCAATTTCTTTGTTAACAATTATAAAAAATTAAAAATACAAAAATTATAAATAACTAAAGGAAAAATAAATTCGAAAACAGTTATCTGATTCAAAAGGGAAAAGTTGAGACCACCCAATATTTTCCCATTGCATGATAGTATCATTATCTTTTATTAAACCCTTCTTTTCTTGGTAGTAACAAAATTTATATTTGTAATTTCCAACTCGAGAAACCCGAAAATACGAAATTTTATTGCAACAGAAAAATAAAAAAATTGTTCAAAATATTCGCCTTTCCTGGTCATAAGATTTTTTTTCTCGAAAATCACATAAGCCTTATTCACCAAATAAATATAAAAGCTGATCGCTGATTTCTTTTTAATACTGTCTACTGTACAACGAAAACGGAAACTTGAAAGCTGAAGGACATATGGCCATTCATTTTCTTGGGATGTTGAAGAACATCACTCATGACTAAAAATGCAAATGATTTTCGTCCTTGCCGAAGACACCATTACCCGGATACGAAAATCTATTGTCGATGGATGCCATCACGCTGATTTTTTTCTGTACTTAGGACGGTAATAGTGGAAGGTGTTAGTTATTAGTTGATAATTGACTGAAGGAACTAATGTTCTCCGAAACAATCAACTCGCCCGATTAGTTGTGACTGATTGGGTTGTCGACATTTACTTCGGGGCAGAACTTTTTTCTTTTTTTTATGGGGGTGGGGAGGTAATTGATTAGAGAAAAAGATAAACTGACAGCCAATAAAATATTCTGTTACTGCTATATCTGAGGCTTGTGACAACTATCAATGTCCAAAATCCAGGTCCTTAGAAAAAGCAATTTGATTTTTTTTTTTTTATCAATCAAATTCACTGATTTTTAATTGAAAAAAAGAATATATATATATATATATATAAAAGGCTTCTGAGAACAGTATTCGTTTTCGCATATACATATAATCTATCCTGGTTAAGTGAGCCTTAGATATTTGAGGAACTCTCTACTACTAATAATTGCAATCAAGTCCCGTCAGTTCTGCATTGAATTACCTGTATTACTGAGAATTTTTAAACCTTAGTAATTAAGATTTGATTTCTAATTTTTTTTCTATATTTACCTCAATAATTGGGACTTTGCGGCTGAGTAGCCTGTATAGTATGTCCGACTATCAGGTTTGAACAGGTCGTGATACGCACGTTAGAATTTCTTCAATGCATACCCTGTAATTCAGTACAATCTAAAATTATTCACAATAAACAAGTAAACAAGAGTGCAGAAAATGTCGAAACGAAAGTGTATTTCTTTTATAGCCACTGACAAATTAAATTATTTTTGGGTTATGAAAGTGATAAGTCACGTGACAAACTGCGCACGGAGTTTAATGCACCAAAATTACTGAATTTTTGTAAATTTTGTATTGTCTAAAAAGAAAAAAAAAGTACATATAAAACCATAAAACATGCATTTTCCTAATTAACATATTCACTTCTTTTGATGAAAAACGGTCCATTTCAATCTCTCTTGTTAGAACCCTCTATAAATAAGACAGGTGTGATTTTAAACCTCTGTATTTGAAAAATTGGGAAAATAAAAAGTCTATGATTGTGAATGCGACAATAAAAAGTAATAAAAAAAAGTTGTAGGTCCCTTGAGATGCCAGTAATACAGATTAGAATGTATTACATAAAAATCTCATCTAGTGAGCACTTCACACAACTTTCACTTACCACCCTACTTTTAGTTTTAATTAATCCTCCCTCGTTTCTGAACAAATCTTTCTATATTATTGCACCGTGATAATACTCTCCCGATTTTATGTTTCAAGCTTTTCAGTCGACAGATCGAATAACTCTAATTTAACAGTTTTCAAAAAAGTACTTTAAAATTTAAATTCTGCTACTAACCATTTGGTTAATGCCAAATGTCAACCAAGTTATAGAATCAATATTAAAAATACTGAGATTGATTTTATGGAGTTGGCTATCCTTTCAACTGACAAGCTCAATTCTAGGTTAAGTGAAATTAAAAACCAATCAATTTAATTACTATTTGAGGCGAGCCATTAATCAGAATGCCAATACGATATGGTCCAATCATTTTAACAAACTCCTATTAAAACTGGTCCTAAATTTATACATTTTTCATCATTCTACCTACGGCTTTGTATGTTACATATTACTTTTTTTTTTATATTTGGCTTTCAAACAATATAGTACTATTTCCGGAAATGTTTTTAAACCTGGAAGAAATATTTATCCACGCCTTAGTCATTTATCCTCTCCTATTAAAAATATTTATTCTCTCCTATAAAAATATTTATCCAATCCTAAGTCATCTATCCCCTCCTTAGTCATTTACCCACTCCTTAGTCATTTGTCCACTCCTTGATCATTTATCCTCTCATATTAATAATATTTATACATTCCTTAGTCATTTATCCTCTACTATTAAAAATATTTATTCTCTCCTATTAAAAATATTTATTCTCTCCTATTAAAAATATTTATTCCCTCCTATTAAAAATATTTATCCATTCCTTAGTCATTTATTCTCTCCAATTAAAAATATTTATCCACTCCTTAGTCATTTATCCTCTCCTATTAAAATATTTATCCTCTCCTATTACAAATATTTATCCAATTCTAAGTCATTTATCCACTCCTTAGTCATTTATCCTCTCCTATTAAAAATATTTATCCACTCCTTGATCATTTATCCTATCTTATTAAAAATATTTATCCTCTCCTATTAAAAATATTTATCCTCATGTATCTTCTTAAGTCAATTATCGAATGCTTCCCTAATTTATATTTATCTATTTTTCATTACTACTAAAAATTTGAGATGGGTTATTATTTCCATAAAAAAAAAAGTTGAAGGTGTGTGCATTTTATTTTTCTCTCTGATTTATGAGACTAGGAAGTGACTTGAATAATAAATCACCCTTTCCAAAATAAAAGGGTGCAGCTACAAGTATTTTGTAACGTAACTGTAATTTATATAATCACAATAATCATTGTAGTTATATATTAAAATAATTTGACATACCAATAATAATCAGGGAGATCAGGTAAGTAAGAAAAACAATGTTAAAAAACGTTTTTATTAAATAATTAGAAATTAAATTAATTTAAGACAAACTATTGTAGAGAAACTTGTTTAATATGCTGAAGAGGGAAATCCAGCATCCCTGAAATGTCCAAGATAAAAATAAATTAATTTACTGTATTCTATTGATAATATATTGACTCCCTGGGGATCATCCGAAGGAAGGATAGGATAGAC
>NW_027106468.1:0-276 GCF_000696795.3 Halyomorpha halys
CATCCTTAACACTATCCTCATCAAGTATAACGCTGACATCCCTAACACTGTCGTCTTGAAGTATAACGCTGACATCCCTAACACTATCGTCATTAAGTATATCGTTGACATCCCTAACACTATCCTCATCAAGTATAACGCTGACATCCTTAACACTATCCTTATCAAGTATAACGATGATATTCCTAACACTATTCTCACCACATATGCCGATAGCAGACGTGTGCTTGCAGATAATTATAACCCTTTAATTGCATCCCGATCTCTCCAATCCCA
>NW_027106468.1:3151-3680 GCF_000696795.3 Halyomorpha halys
TTCCTTTCTTGTCCAATCATTATCCAATTTCAATCGTAAAATCCTCAACGCTCCTTATTTTGTCAAAAATAAAATCATCCACAAAGACCTTAATGGTCCATATGTAACCGATCTAACCCAAACCAGATATCAATCCTTCCATTAGAAACTGAGCACCCAAACTAACTAGTTTATAACCTTTGCTTCCTGTGAGGCCCCTGAAGATAAAGACTCAAGATCATCTAATGCAAAAATATCTAATATATAGAGTGCTACCAATGGGGAGTTTCTCTACATGCCTGCATCACTCCATTATGATCTTAGATCAAATTTACTGCATATGTAAATAGAATTGTATATACAATTAAATAAAAAAAAAAAAAATTGCATATTTTCAATATACAAAATAAAATTGAACAAAAAATCACATTATTTCCTAACGAGCCTATCTTAAGTTACATAAATATTAAGTTTTTAAATTGTTATTATTCGTGTTTTATACGTATTATAATTTAATTTTTAGAGTGCTACCAATGGGTAGTTTCTCTAC
>NW_027106468.1:4235-4555 GCF_000696795.3 Halyomorpha halys
AAAAAAAAAAAAAAAAGAAGAAGCTACTATCTATAAATCAATTTAATTAAATAACTAGGTATTTTATTTGATCAATTTTAAATTGTCTTATTTTATGTGTAATTATGTACAATCATAATTACATTATATTAAGCCTTACTTGAAATATCACGCGCCCGCCATCTATGGACAAATAACTCAACTAGAAGAGTCACTAGACAATGATTATCGGAATCATTATCTTACAAACCATTTCTTTGAACTCTTCATCAGCTACCACCTACTTTGCTGATATTTACGTATCCTTCCATTTCCATAGCTGATGAAGAGTTCAAAGAAAT
>NW_027106468.1:7468-7753 GCF_000696795.3 Halyomorpha halys
TATACAATCACTTTGTACCAAATATTATGTACAAACATAATTACATTATACTAAGCAAGCACTTACTAGAAAATATCACGCGCCTGCCATCCTTGATCTCTTCATCAGCTACCACTCATTTTGCTTATATTTACGTTTCCTTTTATTTCGCCTATCTATATAATCAATAAGCATTTACATCAAAACATCGCGCGCCCGCCATCTATGGACAAATAACTCAACTAGAAGGGTCACTAGACAAGGATTATCGGAGTCATTTTCTTACAAACCATTTCCTTGAACTCT
>NW_027106469.1:0-1519 GCF_000696795.3 Halyomorpha halys
ATAGAACTCCAAAAACATTTCTAAAGAAGAAGATCTCGAGGCCATCTTCTTTCCAGACTCCTAGGAGGGTAGTGAAGGAGAAGCCAGGTTAGAAACGATTTGGTTTGGGTGATTGGGAAGTTTATTATGGAAGGATTGGTATCTGGTTCCGGCCAAATCGGCAACATATGGAACATTTAGGTCCTGATGGATAATTTGATTTGTGACAAAGTAAGGAGCATTAAGGATTTTACGAAGGATTTTGGACTGTAAGGATTGGATTAGAGAAGAATTAGATGGTTTAGTGGAGCCCCAAAGCTCAACTCCATATGTCCAGATTGGCCTTATTACAGTCTTTTATTACATGTTGATCAGTCTTTTGTAATGGATTGTAAGTTTGGACCGTTTGGCTAGTAAATGTTGTAATAGTCGGAATCGACGAGCAGTTTCCTGTCTTTTCAGTCTTGAATGAGGATACCATGTCAGTCATTTGTCCAGATTTAGTTCTAAGTAACGGATCAGTTCAACAGGAATGAGCGGGGTATTATTAAAAGATACTGTTTGGATATTTTAAAACTAATTAAACAATGGATGACAATAATAATAGTGAAATGACAGTTGTCACGTAGTTTGTTTGTCTTCCTCACAAGTTAGAATCAACAAAACACTCACTAGCCAAACTTCCACACAACTTCTACTTTTCACTCAATTTAGGCATGTTGTAATAAATTATTTTAATAAAAATTTACAAGTAAACAATAGCATATAGTTTGGGAAAGAAGGTTATAAAACAAGTTACTCAGGAAATCCGCTAAGAGCTCTTATGCACTTAAAATATAATATGAATTTAAAAAGGTCTGCTCATAATCCTATACTTATAACATTTAACATGTCATACAAATTTAACACAACGTCATGAATACTCCTTAACGGTAGTCACTTTATATAAGCACTTTATAATTCCTCTAAACGCACAGGGTTGACTCAGAGATACGAGGGTAATTAATAATCTGCCACAGCTGGATTTGAATCCGGACTGGGTAGACATAAACACAGTTCCCTCCTTAATCTTAACCTTAATCCCCTCCGCTCCTTAATAAGTAATTATTGAAGTTTAAATATTTAATCCACATATTGGTCAAACTTATACAATTATCAAAAAAGATTCTTTTAAAACTTCTTGTAAAATTAATTTAATTTTCTTTGCATAATATTCATAAAAGTTAAATATATCTGGTGCAGTTCGCAAATTTTCACCTCTCTTTGAGAGTTGGGACCATAACTTGTAAAAGTCTATTACTTCTTAATATTCAAATATCAGAACGTCTTCGAACAATAATTCGATTTATTGGTTAGGCCAAAAAAAAAAAATGACTATCGCTATGTTTCCGTGCTTCCATGGCTGTAATGACAACGATCAAAATGATATCAGGACCTGTCCGCACCTTACTCCTGGTATCCCAAATGTATGATCATTTTTAATTCAATTAATTTGGAAGGTGGGGGGCTAAATGAGACATTTTAATCTTTAGTACCTATA
>NW_027106470.1:0-714 GCF_000696795.3 Halyomorpha halys
TGGCCAGAAATATCTTGAAACATCTATAGTTAGTAAGGAATCGCAGATATCATGGTCAGGTAAAAATTTGTGAAAACATAAAAATCCTATCCCTACTAATTACTATTAAGTAAGAGAGACTATGCGTCGTTCATCTCTTTCGTTTTTTAATGGAACAACAGATAAAACTGATTGTGCATTCATGACTGAGAAGAGGGCAAAGAGACATATTCTCTTTCTTTATACTGGCTTGGATTCTTTATTTATAGGATAAAAGATGTATAAAAAAAAAAAATAAGATATAAGATAAAAGAAATATTAAAAAAAGTGTGTTCAAGAAATATTAATGGTAGATACAAGGAAAATAATAAACTGGTAATTTAAAAATTGTAAAATAATTTTAAGAAGTTTAAATTAGATAATATTCATGCCATTTTCCAATGTCAGACGCATTTAAAATATTGCACGATTTAACTATGTTAAAGTCTCCTCTTCCCGTTTCAAGCAAATATTCATAAGTGATATAGGACCATCGTTCCCTGGGAGTTTTAGTGGGGTGGGTTTGGCTGGGCCTTCCAATAATTTTAGCTTGGAGTAACAAAATTGTCTAAATTCAGAAAAATTAATCTGAAAATTGAAGGTTTGTTTGTTTGTTTGGTTTTTTAGTGGCGCCAAACTTCATCGGTCATCAACGCCATTTATATTTTATTTAATTTTGCTAATATTCGTTAAATT
>NW_027106470.1:4585-5783 GCF_000696795.3 Halyomorpha halys
TCCAAAGGTTTGCGATTTTTGTTTGTCAGTTCTGGTCCAGGTTTGGGATTCGGTGAGAAGAGGATAGTTAAAATCTTTGAATTTCAAAAGCTGTTTGGTGGTTCTCCATAATGATTTGTCAGTAGCTGTAAGATTTTCAGTGAATTTTAAATATTAAATTAATTGAATATTAACTAATATATCACCACTTTATTTCTATATACGTTTATATCTATGTGTTGAAATATTTGATATGTATTTTTTTTTCTTTTGCAGCTGACGAGTATCCCTACAAATGAACCTGGAGTCGTTCATTTCAAAGTTGAAACTCTTCAATGTCGTGTTGGGCTCAATTCTCAACACCTTGAGAGCCTCCACATCAATATTACGCCCCTGCCGGAACACAAGGACACTTGGTCACCTGAAGAACTACAGGTAAAATTTAGAGAATTTTGTTTTCAATAACTTCTAAGTAATTAAACCTGTCTGAGTGCCTCTGTAGTAATATTAAGGGTGTTGTATTGCTCCTCCTTCATATCCATTTCTAAATTATATCAATAGAAAATTTATGACTTAAGCTTTGGTTATGTTAGCAATGATTTAAAAAGAATCGGGAATATAAGTAAATAATAAATAACAAGTTAAATAAATAAATATTATTTTTGGAGAGATTGTGAATAGGAAGGGCTAGAGTAATATTTAGATTAGTTTAATTTTATGTGGGGAAGATGTTCAGGGGTGTGGTCAGCAAAGATACACAAATAAACAAAACCTATTCATTTGTGCCAATGTTTCGATCTGAATTCCAGGGACGAAAACAGAAAATGAGATAATAACCTTAGTTCAGAGAAACATAAAAAATAATAATAAACAAACTTGGAAATATTATTATTATTTTAAAAGTTTTTCTGAATTAAGGTTGTTAACTTCTTTTTTTTAAGACCTGAAATTTAGGTTGAAAAGTCGGCACAAATAAATAAGTTTTGTTTGTTTATCTTTGCTGACCAACCCTCCGACCTCCTTCTCATATCTCTCTAAGGCAAAAATTAGCTATTAGTTTCAACTATAGCTAATTTTTGCCCATCTCTGCTCTACGGTCAACTATAAACACCTCATTAGTTTAATTTTCTTTTTATTTAATAAATAAATTTATTGATTTTTTTTTCTAAATTATTATTAGGTCCTAGAAACTTTCTTCGAGACAAAGGCAGCAGCTCCT
>NW_027106471.1:0-445 GCF_000696795.3 Halyomorpha halys
CATGCGACACTTAGGGCGTGTAGTTGTCAACTATTACAATAAAGTTATCCTAATGGAATAAAATGGTACGTTATTTCACCTTAAGTTTTTATTACTTTAATAAAAACTATGTATAATTAGTAGTAAATATTGATGAATCTGCCAAGTATAGTTAAAGGAATAAAAAATGGTAACTGTTTCAAAACGTTAAAATAACTAATTTTTCATTTCGGGCTTCCAATAGAGCATCATTTAAACTATAGTAAATTTACTAAACAGAGCTGTTTATGTTCAACAGTTCCAGTTTTATTCAGGAACTATGAAATGCACATATGTCAATTAGCACCCAAATTAAAGCTAGTTTGATGTGTTTTAAATTATTTATAACGTTTATCTTCGTAGGAGTAGTATTTTACATTATATTTGCTGAAATAAATTGATTTCTAGGTGTTCGGACAAAAGTGCA
>NW_027106471.1:2510-3354 GCF_000696795.3 Halyomorpha halys
AAAATTTAGTTCATGCTATTCAATGAGAAAGATGGTGTGCTCTCGGCTTCCCGTTCGAATCCAATGTTTCTATTTTTCCTTTTTTCCCCTTCAGTAATTCATAAATTTCTTCAATATTTTGAATTTATCCATTTTTTACTATTGATAACAATAAGAACTGTTAATTTTTTTTCAAATAAACAAAAAATTTTTTTAATATTTATTTATTGCTATTTACAACTATACTTTATAATACAATTAGTAAATCTGATCTAAGGTAAATTGGAGTGTAGAGAAACTACCCATTGGTAGCAATCTAATGAAATTTATCATTAGCTGGTCTCGTGGCCATCTTCTTTTCAGGCGCCTCGGAGGATTGTCAGGAATGGAAGAGGGTGCAAGATTAGAAACTAGGGGGTATAAACAAAATTAAAGATAGTTTAGAGGAAGATTTTTTAAGAATTCGTGATTTAAGCCCTGCCACGCTGTTTCAATGAGGATAAAACCTAGCTGACATTAAAGGCGCTTCGCTTGCTCACTGACATGCCGAGTTTAATCAAAATCGTTTAAGCTGTTTAAGAGAAAATCGAAAAAATATGAAAAATCGATTCTATGAAGTGACGCTGTAAAGCAAAAGTTTTTTCACATCCCAGGCATATACCCGCTTTAAATTTGTAATTTTGTACAACATTTCATTTTTTAGCAATGCTGTTCACACACAATTAGATCATTTTCGGAGACTATTTTTGGACTGGGGGACCTCAAAACGTGTATTTCTGTCGAAAACTCAAATCAGAAATTTTTCGTAATACTTCCCTTACTATATGTTTTATCTACGTGAAAGTAAAAATATCATATTTATGAA
>NW_027106472.1:0-1834 GCF_000696795.3 Halyomorpha halys
CCGTCTGAACTAACAACCCTGCACTCTGGTGGCAAGTCGAGGAACTCCCTGCTCAAAAAAGTGTCCCAGCTCGCCCATATTCTCTCTACTATTTATATTGTTTTTTATTCAAACAAAAAAAAAAAAGTGTTAAAATAAAATAAAATGTTTTTAATAAGGAGTATTCTAAAGTATATTCTATTTCTCTTGAGGACATTATTATTAGAAAGACGAGATTATATTCACATCATAATATATATTTTATGAACTGTTGGAAAATGCACTAAGAGGCTATAACAAAAATACAAAAAATAGATGATAAAATTATTTGTAATTAACCTTTCATACCACTTTGCTGGGCTTCGTCAGTGATAATTCCTGATAGAAAAAAAATCTAATAATCTCACAAATGAATCGTTGATTACTAATATATTTTTACTTTACTATTTCATGTACGTTGTGTAAAAATGGGTTGCTCTCCGCATCATCTTTCTATAATTAATTATCTACAAATATTTTAATAACATTAATAATGATGAAAGTTTTTATAATATTACTATATGTATAGTTGAATATAAAATTAAACTCATAATTAGAGATTAAACATTAGGCTGCAATATTACTAATAAATTCTATCCCTATTAAGTCAATATAAACTGAAATATTTTTGATAAGATGTAATATGAAAAAAAAAATTATTTAAAGTAATTGCACCTGCCGACTGCCCTACAGTATACTTAAATAATGTGGCTCTTACCCCTGTAGAACAGATTCGTTCTCTTGGACTACATCTTGACAAACGACTAATCTGGAATCCACACAAGACTAAAAAGGCAGGAAACTGCACGCAGATTTCGACTATTACAGCACTTACTAGACAAACGGTTCAAACTTCCAATTCATTACAAAAGACTGATCTATATGACAATAATAAGGCCTGGACATACGGAGTTGAACTATGGGGCTCCACTAAACCTTCAAATTCCTCTCGTATCCATTCCTTACAATCCTGCATGCTCCTTATTTTGTTACTAATAAAACCATCCATAAAGACCTAAATGTTCCTTATGTAACCGATCTACCCCCAACCCGATATCACTCCTTCCATTATAAACTCCCTAACCACCCAAACCCACTAGTTTCTAATCTTGCTTTCTCTTCCATTCCTGGGAATACTCCAAGGCCTTTGAAAAGAAGATGGCCTCGTGACCTTATATTGTAAAATGTTTTTAGAGTGATACTCCTGGGTAGTTTCTCTACATGCTGTATCATAATCATTATGATCTAACTTCAAATTTGCTTGATGTATTTTCCATACAGTTGTAAATGTCAATAAATAAAAAGTAATTGCATACCGAAAGCTTTAGTCTTAAAAAAAAAAGTGAGAAAAATGAATCAGCTTCTTATATTTTTAATAATGTCAAATACGTTTTTAAAAAAAATATGTATCTTTAGTAGAGCTGAAAGCGTTCTAAACGTCTGTACTTTATTGATCAATATATTTTAACATCCTAAGTAAACCTTTCTATACAGCAAATATTGTGTTGTGTGCACACCATTCTTTGTAGCGTAGTCTATATTCAATTCTTGTAATTCATGGCTGGCCGAATTAGCTTTTGATGTTGTTAAACAAATGTTTTTATTTCACTTTTTTAAGTTATCAAGAAAGTTAAAAAAAAAATAAAACACCTGTTTAAACAAGAAAACTGATCGGAAACAACATAACAAATAAAAATAACTTGAAACATGGATTGGATTGTGGTTTTTATTTATTTCATGGATTAATCAATCCTCGAATGATTTTTTAAATATCTGATTCAGTTCCGGATAATCAAAGGACATGGATATATATATA
>NW_027106472.1:2019-15368 GCF_000696795.3 Halyomorpha halys
TATATTATTTTAGATTCTATTGCTTTATAATACTCAGTTAATTGAAGTTGTATAAACATCAACAAACAAATTTAATTTAATTAATCAAACAAATTTAATTTTTTATATTCTTTCTAGGTTCTTTGCTAAGTCTCTTGATAGCACAACAGTCTATTTAACATATGAAGCATGTTTGTTGGTTATATGTTAAAATTTAATTACCTAATGTATAAAAAAAAAAATAGATCTCGAGTTTCATCCAATACAGTATTGTATTGTTAATAACGCTGATAAGATATTCTTTATAATTATTCAATATTTTGTGATTCACTTGTGATCATTGTAACTGTCTGGCTATTTATTATTGGGATTATACAACACAATTATGTAAGGAGTAAATTTACATAGTTTATGTTAAACTTTAAGTTTAAAAGTTGAAAATGTTATTTACATATTATTAAAATATTTAAAATGATAAATTATGCAATAATGTAAATGACAACGGTGAACGCTTGATGCAGAGAGATGTTTTTATTATATTATCGTCTAATATAGTTTGAGATATTGCTCGGGGGGATTTGGGAATATTAAACGTCATGTGTAATATCCGAAGCCATGTTATATCTGAGGCCCAGGGGTATTGTCCGGGTCGGTCAATGTTTCCATATATTGCTATCAAATTTTCAGGAATCAAATTAACTTTTTATTTTTAAAAACTTTTTCTTATTAATAAATAAGGACATGGATAATATTGTTCTCTAAAGAAATAAATGGATCTGGCTATGTCTGTGTAAATCTACGTGTATCACATATTAAATCAAAATTGAAACCATGTAAAATCCTAGGAAACGTGATTTAAGTTTTTACAAAAAAAAATATATATTTTACATACTTTATATGAATAACAAATTAGCGTAAAGAAAAAATTGATAATGTTATATACAATTTATTACTGCTGTATGAAAACCGGAAAATAGGAATTAACTAAACCCATCTTATAAATTCTTCACTTGACTGTTATACAATGGAATAATTAAATGACTTTGGATTCCTAAAATTTTCTTCGGAGAAGGAATAGAATTTTGTTGTTGTGGAGGATCCCCTGATAGTATTTTCTGTTATTTATTTATTTTTCTTAATTTTTTATTTTAATCATTAATATCATAAATAATCATAAATATCATCATTATTATTTTATTTCCGCTTGAGCAGTGTGGGGTTACGATTTGCAGAGTGTGGACCAGATGTCTCTTTCATGGACCGTCTTCCTTCTCCTACTCCAGTTCTTATCCCGCCTCCTTAACACTCTCTTCCCAGGAAATGCGCGGTCTTCCTCTTGACCTTCTTTCCTCCAAGCGAGTCCCATACGTCTTCCTGATAGTTTTTTTCTGATCTATCCTTAGGAGGTGTCCGAACCTTAGCTTGTGTTCCTCTAGGATGCTCTCAGTCGGTTTAACTATGTGGCTAGTCCTTATGGTGCAGTTCCGTATTCTATCTCGTAGTGTCCTTCCTACCTTACAAAGATAACGCATCTCCATGGAATGGACCCGACTCTTGTGTTTCGAGGTGGAGGGTCCATGATTCGAAAGAGTTTGAAAGGATAGGGAACGTCGATTTATAGGTCATCATTTTAGTTTTTCTCGTCCCCTCCCGTTTACCCAAGAAACACGTTCACTAGCAGCAAAACTAAATATTCTTCCAGCTGCATTGGTTCTTTGAGAAACTTCCTCATCAATGTACCCGCCTTCGTTGAGATGAGCACCTAGATATTTGTAATTCTGGACTTGCTCTAGTCTTTCTCCGTTCGCTCAGATCACCCTCATTATTCTCCGGGGTTTCTTCCCTATCCTCATACATTTGGCCTATTTCTTAAATTAATATGTCAGTAAATTATTCGCTAGACTGTTTTACAAAAAAATATATACTTAAGGAGTTAAGATAGCTACAACATATTCCGTGAAAAAAAATTGGACTTCTAATAAGTGACTGATATACTGACGGTATTTTCTGTTATTGATTATTTCATATGTTTAATAAACTTTAAAAACTATATAGTTAGTTTTGATACATGGCACTTCTCACTTCATACTCACGCAATTTTACCGTCATCTTGAGAACCAGTGAATAGAAGATAAAATAATTTTATTTCATATTATTAATCTCTTTATTATAGCGTATTGTATATACTTTTTTAAAATTAAATTTTGCATCATATTTTGTAATACATTTGTTTAATGAGCAATACAATTAAAAAAGATATATATTTTTCAACTAAAAAATTTAACGAAAGGATATTAAAACAAAGTTATCTTAATAACTAAATTTATATTAGTTACCTAGTTTTTTTAAACTTGGCAGGTTCATAAGATTTCTGGTGATATATTTTGTATTCATTTATTACATTGAAACATCAGTTTCTTCAATAATAGTTACACTGCCTCTTAAATTAAGATTCAAGCTATAGACTTTTTATGTTAATTGTTAAAAATTTAGAAAATTTTTTTAGTAAAGTTATGGTAGCCCATGATAAAAATAGTCATTGAAGTTAAAAATTATTATACTTTAGTTTATTATTGATTTCATTTATATTATTTATTATGTCAGTGAATAACCTATCTAAATTTCAATATCCTATCTTGACAAGTAAAACCTCAAATTTTGATCGATACTTATTTTTGAATCCTTTGTTTGGTCAATGAAAAACCCATTATTGAAAATAACTCGACGAACAAACGAAATACATTGGTTTAGATTTAATATCTGGCACGTTGTCTAAGCTCAATTAAAATTTCATTTTTTTTTTTTATTATTTAAACATACCAATATTGGATAATAATCCGTTGGTGAGTTATTAGCTGGTACAGACTCGCCGGAAACGGAGAGGGTGGTTTGAATTATGAATGGGTACAGGTGGAATTGGATCGGCCATTGACGGGTCTTGGGAGTAGGCAGTGCCTAATTGATTAATATTTATTATTCAGTCCCTATTAAACATTTATATTATGGTAGCAATACTGTACAATATGGTATTCGACTGTTTTGTCATTACCTGCACACTTTTGAAACCGATCAGTATTAAAAAAAAAAAAAAATTCTCTGGAATATTTGATTGAGAAGGACTTAAATATTTAAAAATTAGTTAAAAATATAATATCTAGCTCGAAATATAACTAATACATCTATTAGTTTTAACTTAGTTTTTATAGACTTTAAAATGTAAAAATAGTTTATATACATTTAAAAAATTGTCCATATATCGCTTTACTGTCTCTTGTATTAAGCATCTAAAGCAACATTTCTACAAATATTGTTATCTTCTGTCTATATTGCGATTTATTTAGCCAGAATAAATATACCGCTGTCTAAATATGATAAAATAGGGTAGGATATAGAAATTTTATTCCAGTATTTAATTAAGAGAAAAACACTATTTATTGACCGATGCTCTCCAAATAGCCCGATGGAAAAAAATTAGTTATTCCAAGCCTATTTTTGATTACTTAAATGAAAACTGTGTAGTTACTAGTAAAAATATCTTTCTTTTTTTTTTTCGTACCCTCCTGTAAAGATTTTAATTAGTATTTAGCACGTACATATAGGAGGTTTGTTATATGTATAGCTGTATGAAGGATTTCCTTTTGCCAAGTAAAAAAATATCTTTTTTTTTTTTTCTTTTTCTTTTTCTTACCTCCTGGAGCAAAGAAAAAGGCATTTAAAAATATATATATACATATACCGGCTATTTCAGTTTCTTGTTTTGCTGGAATGGCATTATAAGAATGGTTGCCTGGTCCGCTGAAGGCGGTGTCAACAATGATGGCATATGTTTACCTGGATTTTCACTAGGAATAAAAAAAAAATTATCAATTTTGAACTTGACACACATCAGAGTGTGCCAGCTAGGGTTAGTGGGAATAAAAAAAGGTGTCTGTTTAAAAGCGTTAAAAAGTTATTTTTTCCATTGAAGTTCTAAATCGTTAAGACTACCTACAGTACTAAAAAAATCTAATAAAACATCATTTAAAGTAGATTAAATTTTCTATAGTATGTTTTGTTTAATAGTTAACAAAATGCAGTTTTTTAAAAAGTAACATTTCATAACGAAATTATATAAAATCAATTATTAATCAATGAATAAAATCGATTGTTAATGATTTTTTTTGGGGGGGGACTATAGCTCCGGAATACGACAGAACTCAAATAAATCACTCAGAACTCAATAAAATAAATTAGTGCATCATACATATATAATACATGTATTATGTTTTTACTGAGTCTTCTCCCTTTGATTGCCTTGTGGCACTGCAAGGTATTGATATCAGTCCAGCTAAGGTGGTATAGTCTAGCTATAGCCTAAGTCTACGCCATTGAATTAATGAAGGTGAAGAGACCGTTCCGCCGGTTATAAATGAGAACTAAAACTAGTTTAATGTAATATATAATAGTTTATAACTTTTAACTTCGTTGGACTATGTTTTTAGCAAATTAATTTATTTTAGCAAATTTCATGAAAACTACTATTCCTATTTTATAGTGTAGTATAATTAAACTAGCTTTAACTTAAGTGCTTGCAGACATCTGTAGTTGCAATAGTTCCTAAGATATTGTTTTTCATAAACCAAAAATATTGTCCGATCATCTAGAAATCAATATTTTTAAAATTTATTTTATCATGAAATCTACTATTGGGAAGATAAACTGTATAAACTACTTTGTAGTTCATTAACCTAGCCTTAATTTGAGTACTAAATACTGTTTGTCTAATGGTTCTTGATATATTTTTTTCGTAAACCAAAACTTTTGTTCAAACAACTAGAAATCTGCATGTTGTGTATTTATTTTGGCAAATATCATTAAAACATTAGTTGGCAAGTATTAACTTATCATTAGTGATTTTTACTAATTTTATTTCTGCAAAAGAAAAGACTGATTACAAAAAACATAATTATAATAAATTTATAACATTCCCCTGATCAAATGTGTTAATTAGCAATGTTTTAGCCTCAATTCTTAAACTCGGACTTCATTTTCAAATAAAAGAGAAAATAAGCAATTCTGGATTTTCAACAATTTTGGTATAATATTTTACCGAATTTTCAATTATAGAAAATTACTTGATAAAATTCAATTGTATTATTGGAATGAAATTAACATTTTGTTTAAGAGGAGACATTGTCTTTTTTCGTAAAAAAAATTAATCTTTCGATTAATCTTTGTTCATTGAATATCAGTTTAAAGCGATTAGGATTTTGCTTCGGTTTTAAGCCTTGGATTAGGAAATTGACTTACAAACTTCCCCAATCCGATGGATGAAAATTAACTTTAATTCATGAACAATTGTTAGCAGGATCGAGGCGTTTCTGCTAGGGTGAGTTTCATGAATTACTAACCGTTTTAGAGATCGGATAAATGTATTATGTACCGAGCTCAGAACTCGAATCTTTGCAGTTCTAAGAGTTTCATGAACTGGGGCGTTTTTGTTCTTTCACGGGTAGTCCCTTATTCCATTTTCCATATCATTTTAAGAAGCTCTTGAGATTATTTTGTTGTTTGATTTTCTGATATTCTAGAGCTAAGAATGACCCAACGAGTATGAATTTATAAACCGAGTTTTTGGGCCCCTGTTATTTCAGCTTGGGTTGAATATTTAAACCAAATGGGTTAATCGATGTTGAAGTGCAAACATGATGGTATAGGTAAAATCTTCAACTTCAACCTTTTACTGTTTTTTTTAGATTTGCTATGTTCTTATATTTATTGAATGTTTCAATGTAACCTCGTAATAAATGCTGTAAATAATTTTTACGGTTTCCATTATTTTTAATTTTATTTCAGATTAGTACACGGACGCTCTATAGTTTATTTGATGGCACAAAAGTTTGCCAATAAGTACATGTTTCGGGTAACTTAAGGTTAACCGAAAGTCTGAAATGGATTGAGAGGCTTCCATAAGAAAGGCTCTACCAGCGATCCAAGTGGCCAACCACAAAAGCTTACCTACTCCAGCGCTCTCGGTAGGAAGAGAAGCAACCTGGGAGTCAGAGAGCCATCTTGTTTCTTGCCAACAATAGTTCTCTTTTTCTTCACTGTAATCATCTTTAGTGCAAATAAGTGAGTTGAGAGACTCTGTAGTGTCCCCTCCCACGGACCAGAGGAGGAGAGAGAGAAATCAAGAAATGAGGGAATTATAAAGAAACCAAGGAGCGAGGAAAGAATGGCCGAAGAATGGAATAGTAAGTCCACCTAATTCAGCATAATTAGCATCCATCATCATCAACCACATCAATAAATCTACAGTTTTCCATAGCCCAGTTATTCCAAATTAATTAATACATCTAACAACAAATGTTTTATTTTTGCCACCGCCTTCTACCTGTAACTTAGGAAACACATTTTCCTTTCAGTTACCCATGGTTTATTTTCATTATATAGAGTCAACTACATCTCGCCAGCTAATCAAAAGTAAATGTGCGCCTGGCCTTCAGTGGATGGCGTACTTCATACAGTACATATTTACTCCATATGTATTTTTCGTAATGTGATGTCACTAATCAAATTAGTAATGCACAAAATACTATTTTTAAAGTGAAATATTATTTTATATTTTAAAATTATTTGGTGAACTTCTGGATTAAAAAAAAAATTCCAATTCAACACATTTTGTATAAAAAAAAAAAAAATTAGAAAAATTAGTTTTTTTTCAATCTATTCTATTTTTTCCTCCACATTTATTCTCTTAGATAATGCTTTGAATATTACAAGAATTAAAGAACATTTCCAGATTTTCTCAAATTGATTAAGAAAATGTGTACCATAGAGGTTTTAAAAAGAAAAAAATATTTTTACTGAAGAAACAAGGTAATTGCAGTATGCTTTCATTGCGTTACATTCCGAAATCTAGGATGAAAGAAGTATAGGTAAACTTACTTTCTAACAAACAAGGGCTAAAAATAACGTATTGCATTTTTTGGGACGCTATCACTACAGTTTATATTATATTAGTTTGTATTTACTGTCCTTTTTTAACGTAATTTAACTGTTAAATATGATTGAAGTGTCACAATTATATTTAATTAATTGATATTACTATATACTTATTAAAGTTTAATGAAATGAATTCAGTGTTTCGGAAAAATGTTTATATTTTTATTCAATATTTAAAGTACGCAATCATTTCTCCCTTACATGGCTCCGCCTAACGTAAAGAATCAAAAACGACTTTTCCTTCTCAGCGAAGACATAAATCATTTTCTTTCGAACGTGTCATTTTTCTTTTAGCAAGTGGAAACATCAACGGGATCCTTAGTTTTTCTTTTAAAGGAACAATAAATGGAACTAGTCTCTTATAGTTAACGAATGGCACAAAATGGAGATTTTTTAAAAATAACTTTTATTTATAATAACTTATTACAAAGGCATTGTTGTTATATAATATAAATTTAAATTTGTTTACTTTTGTTATATATTACTCGTATGACCAGGTCAGGCTTTGGACGTGGGAACACCGATTTCAATAAAACAATATTTTAATTCTTGTGGAACTAACTTTTTCCTTTTTAATATCTTTTTTATTATCAGGGCCTTTTTCCCATCGTTAGGATTACACTACCTTTAACATCTTTTTTTAAAAATATATTTTCTTTAGTTTTCTCATTAATTTTATCTATCATTTATTCTAATTTCAGGAGGAGACTAATCTCAATTAAGCTATATGCATTATTACATACATTTTATACAATGTTAAAATTTAATGCAGATTCTATAATCACGCTAAGTTTATATGTAAATTTAGGACTAATAACTATATGGATAGAATAAACAAGGAAACTAAAGGAAATATATAGAAAAGACGAAGAAAGGTATTTTGTATTATTTTTGCAGTTGCTAATTGTATTGAATAATTTGAATTATTACCAGGGCCTTTTTCCTATAATCAGCATCACACTACTTTTACATTTTTTTTTTTTAAATATTTTTTAAAATAAATAAGGAAACTAAACAAAATATATATTTTTATTTATTGCTATTTACAACTGTACATTTTAATACATTTAGTAAAGTTGATCTCTGTTAAAATGGAGTGTTACAGACGTGTAAAGAAGTGACCCATTGGTAGCACTCTAATGACGTTTACATTAGCTGTTCAATTGCTTTTTGGATTTAGCTGATTTTTTTTTTGTTAGAGGAATTTCCCGCCGACCCGAGGGCAGCCTTTCTGTGCCGCTTTAGAAGGTTATGTCTCTTTAAATACTGTGAATCTGTCTCACTTATTTCTGAAATCGGGGCCTCGGAAAGTATTTTATTTAATTTTTGCAGTTGCTAATTGTATTGAATGATTTAAATGTTTGAAAAATTACAATAGCCAAAAGATGTTTCAAGTACTGTAAGCCAAATAGATGTTTATTGATAATTAAGTCCGTTTCGTTTTAAGTGTTCATAAAAACAATTAAATACTAACTTTCATTGAAATCAAAAATTTGAAAACTTTTGGATTTGATACATATATTTTTTTATTATATAGGTTTAATTATTAAGCTTATACTAGAAATGAAAAAATTAAAATTAATTTTCTTTTTTCGATGCTTTTTTGCTCTCTGTGTAGTAGCTTTTTCCTTCGAGCTATTTTTTTTAGAAGACGTTCCAAAGGAAAAAGAAGCTCCTTGAAGTTCAAAAATATGCTTACGGTCTTCCATTTATAAAAGCCCTCCATTGCCTAATGTTGAGGATATTAAGTAGATAGAAGCTGGAAAAAAGAAGGAACAGGTGGTTGTAGCTCTATGATAGACTGCGGGGTGCTTCTCTAAGGCCTTAGATAGTGCTAGAGCAGCGGTTTATAAAACAGCATCTTTTCGGAGCAGTTATATCTCACTTGTCTGCTCTCTCTGAAAATGGAATATTGCCCACTGTTTATTACATTTTTTTTAATAATCGATTAATATTTAAATTAAAATGTCCATTTTTATTCCCTTTTTTAAATTTGAATATTTATCCTTAATAAAAATCAATTACGTCTTGCATTTAAAGTATGCATTCGTCTTTATCTTACTGTATTATAAATTCTTATTATATTTCAAATAATTTTATTGCAATTGCCACAAAATAAATTGATGCATGCAAACAACTGATACTAATTTAATTCTCAGCAGAATAGAAATTATTATTTAAATAAATTAATTAGTATTCAAGTTAAATCTCTATATACGGAAGCCCCCTCAAACATATTGAATGGCAGCTCAAAATGCTACAAGAGAATACAAAAGAAGCAATAGGCTGTTAGTACCCAATAAGTAAGAGAAATGACACCAATCAGTGAGAACAGGTAAAACAACAGAAGAGTCAACAGTCTCAGGATGAGTGAATAATCCACACCACATTCAGGCAAGGGGACGGATACAGAATGAGAGAGAGACCAGTATAACAGAAGAATCAGTCTCCAAAATCTCAAGTAAACTACATCTTTATGATTCTGTGTAAATCAATAATCAAAAATATAACTAACCAAACTAATTCGTATTGTAACCAATGTTGTTTAAAACATCTAACTAATTGTTATAAATTACATATGAATAGAGGCTTATCCTATTTAGCCATGATTCATTTATTTTTAAACCCATCAAATGCAGTCCACTCTATAAAATCCAGAAACCAATACAGATTTTGATTATTCTCAGACTGCAGTGATTAGACAGTCTCCAAAACGCTTATTATTATTTCTATAAAAATCAAACGTTTCGTGCAATCGGCCATCTTGAAGGACAATGTTAAATATAAATTTACATCTCACATACAACTTATTTTAAAACTTTTTGCGGGTTATTCTGCCCAGGTCATTAATATCTGTCAAATCACTATACGTTGTCACTATTTCATTTATTCTTAAAACTTTTAATTACAGATAAACTTAAAACTATTATCACTTTCTTATCAACTCACTATTTTTTTTATTTAAACAACAAAAACCAGTTTTAACGACTTAGATTATATATAAAATAGAATAGTTTTTTTTTTTTTTTTTTTTTTATTGTATCAGCCTATTTCATTTGAATATAGTTTTTTCAAATACTATATATTTGTTTTATATAATATTTTCTTCGAGAAAATACTATAAAAAACAACCAACTTAAGTTAAAACAAATAAAACTTTATTTAACCAATGGCGGCATTATAAAGGTAGAAAATTATAATATGTATTACAAATTAGTGCCAGACACACCACATAATAATTTAATACAATTCGGATAATTGGAAGATGTCTTTTAATCTTGATTCACACTATATCCACATGAAATATGCAATCAATTATCAAATTACATTTTGGAAATGTATTATTATTTTTATTAGCCTTTAAGTGTTATATAGTTGAAGATAAGTACTATTTGAACATTATCCGTATTGTCCAGTATTGAGAACGGACCTGAAACTTTAGCCAGAGCGGATCGTGTGACCCTCTTTTGAAATTTAAATTGTTTCATAGGGAGAGTATCCTGCTAAATGAATGGGCAGCTTAGCCCCTCCACTATTATCTTATGAATATGCAACACTTTTCGTCTCGGCTAAACACCTACCTCTTGCTTTATCTTTATTGAACCGTTATAAAGATGTGCGTTAAATAATTAAGGGGATGTTAAGGAGTATTCCTATATCAATCTATATTCACATTTCTGTTAATAGATTAATCAAATCGATTCATGATTTTTGATAAGTTAACAAAACTGTGCCTTTTTTAATTAAAATTTATCTCATTTTACCATGAAGGGGTGGGTTTATATTGTCCTGGAAGTGGACTTCAAAGAGGATTGGAGACTGAGCTGTGGTTGCGTTCCTATCTGGGGTCAGTCGATTGTCCAATGACCTTATTTCTCCTACCGCTTCTCTATAACTGTCATGGCGAATTATATTTTAATATTATATAAAAAAAAATTAAACAATGATCATTAAAAAAAAAAAAAATAGACCGTGTAAGCTTTACCCACGTAATAGTAGATTACTTTAGTTAAATATACTGAATTCTTGTTTTAAATTATGTATTTATGTTTTTATACTAAAAAAAAATCTAAACGCATGGATAATTGAAATTTATTCATTATTTAAAAAGAAATTTTCGAAATTTATTACATTTCTTTTTAAAATGCCCGATTTGAATTCGTCTTAAAGTTGATTATCATAATCCTTAAAAAATAATGTACACTGTGTGGTTAATTGAGACATATAGTGTTATTGTAATACAATATTGGGGAATATTATATGATTATATTGGGAATATTGTCTATTATACATGGTATTTACCCAAAAGGGTGTACAATATGATTTAGTTGGATCAGTATTTAAATCAATTTTGACATTTGATTTTTAATGTGATAACATATAATAATAAAAGATGTTACAGTTTTACTGTTGATGATTGGTGGTAGACTATTGGAAATTGTTCTCCCATCGTATTCTCTTGTCTTATTCTTCTTTCTGATCCCTGTCTCTATCCCTTTGACTAGGTTCGGTACAGAAACACTTACTCGTCTGATTTATAGCACCCTAGCTAAATAGTGTTGTTCTGAGATCAGAGGCTTTGTCCACCCCGACCTGTTCAGGCACTTGGGTCCGGTACTCCTACTTTTGCTATGGGTTTTCCATTAGATGGCACGATCTTAATATTCAAAAAATGTGTATAATTCAATTAAAGTGATCTTCCTTGAACACTGTGCTATTGGAAATAAGTTGGGTGAAGCTGGGGAGAAAATTATTAACTCCCTAAAAGGCAGCACAAACTACTATTATAGTACAAGAGCCGGGAAGAAAAAAAGGCAATTATCTCACCCTAATTTTTAATTACTTTAATGAAAACTATTTATAATTACTAGTTAAAACTAGACTCATCAGTTTAATATAATAATGAATAATAAAGAATGGGGAATAAAGAATGGCGGCTGTTTCAAGACCTTAAAAAAACATTAATTATTCATTTGGAGCTCTATATCTTAAAAACTACCAAAAACATTTGAAAATAAATCTAAAAAATTTACATTATTCAAAGAAGAGTAAATTTGCTGAAATATAAGGACTAATATTAATAATAGAGCTATTTACGTCCAACAGTTCTCAAGATATAGCCTTTTAAAAAGCAACATTTCATAAAAATGTACTGAAATATCAGTAGTCAGTGAATCTATTTTGAGAAATCTATACCTCAATAACCATTCGACGTACAAATGTCTATTAGCACTCAAATTAAAGCTAAATAATTGTTCTATAAAGTACTTTATGACCTTTACTTTGTAGGAATAGTAGTTTTCATGATATTTGCTAAAATAAATTGATTTATAGTTGTTCGTACAATAAGTTTGATTTATGAAAAACTTATGGTATTTGACAAAAAACGCACGCATGTCTGCCAACACTCAAAACAAGGGAAATTTAACTTACTATAAAGTAGTTTATGGCACTTATCTTTGTAAGCGTAGTAGTTCTTATGATATTCACTTATGAATATAAATTTGGCATATGAAAATTTGTCCGAACAACTTTAAATCAATTTATTTTAGCAAATTTCATGAAAACTCGCACTCCTGTGAAAATAAACTACTTTAAAGCTCATTAAACTAGCTTTAATTTGAGTGCTAATAGATATCTGTACGTCAAATGGTTTTTGAGATATAGACTTTTCAAAATAAATTCACTAACTACTGATCATTCAGTATGTTCCATACAACATTTTTATGGAAAGTTGCTTTTTAAAAAGCATCTCGAGAACTATTGAACGTAAATAGCTCTATTAAGGCTTACATTTTACCAAATTTACTCTACTTTAATAATGCTCTCTTAGATTTTATATTGTTGTTGGTAATAGTAATATATAGAGCTCCAAATAAAAAAAAAATTATTTATACGTTTTGAAACACCCGCCATTTTATATTACCCCTTCCTATACTTGGCAGACTAATCAATTTTGACTAGTAATTATACCAAGTTTTCAATTAAGTAATAAAAAATTAGGGTGAAATAATTTTGATTATTTTTCTCCTCTTGAGCTCTTGTACTATTATGCCTAAGCTAAAAACAAATGAAAAATTGTTAAGGGTAGATAGACTGAATGCAGTGAAACATTTTGTATTCTAGTAAAATATTTTTTATATATTTCTTTTTTACGAGATCGTCCTGGTGAGTCTTACATGGTTATTATAACAATCTAATTTCTTTTTAAAAATTAATAATGAGGGAGGATAGTAGAAAAAAGACGTCTCTAACGTCTTTTATGCACAATACTATACCCAATGTCATAATAAAGTTTCATTATGTTATAATTATTGTCTAATTTTAATTTTAAAAAACAAATCTAAATCCCACCAAATCACATTTACCCTTCGACGTAAACCCAT
>NW_027106472.1:16063-19343 GCF_000696795.3 Halyomorpha halys
AAAAAAATCAAAATAATATATCCAAGAAATAATTATAAATATATAATTTAAATATGAAATAAACACAATTATTGCTCAAGTATTGGGTTTCTTGTGGATGAAATCGAGGTGCATGTGGGAGAATTGTATTAATATCAGCGTTGGGTTTTGACAGGGGTTAATAGAGGGAGGTATCGCGGGTTTAGCTGGTTCTGGCATCGATTTAGTTATTAGTTCCTGTTTGTATTTTACAATAAAAAGAATGGTAGTATCTAATATAAAAATATATTATAAATTTTGAGAAAGATGGTGCTGGTTGCTGTCAAAAGAGAAACAAAAATAGCCAACAACTATTCAAAAGTCCCTAAAGCTATTATCATGAACATTCCTGATGAAGTTCTACAAAGTGGGGCGAAACGTCAAAAATATATTGTTAACTATTTCTGTTTCTGTTTTTGACCGCAACCCTGATCTTCATAATTTGAAATTATACGGTCAATTATTCATGCATGTATATAATTAGAAAAAATGTTTATAGCAACAACAAACCTTGATTGTTCTTTTTTTTAATCTTTATTTTCCTAGTTTAAAGTTTCTTAGTTATTAAATTATCCTTCTGTTTATATTTTAGATCTAAACATTAGAATAGGATATCTGTTATTGTCATTAAAAGGTCTGTGATTTTTCAACTTTATAATAGATATTCATATTATTTTAGATTTTTTTAATGAAACAGTAGATTTAGCAGTTTTCAGCTACTTTTAAAGAATATTTCTCTATACGTAAATGGTGATGACTACAACTTCCGCGATAAAAGCAAAGGACAAGTGAAAAGCTGATTCCTCTAAAGACGCGTACTTTTTGTCTTGGCTGTATTCTCAGGCCATCCATCTTCTAGCTTCTCTATTCCTCTGGGCTTACCTCTGTCATCTCTTTCTTTATCTTTTTTTTTTTTTTTTTTTTGGAAGAAGTGGTGTCTGAGAGTAGGCTGTATTGAACTGTTCTTAGGGAGTCGTATAAGAAACCATATAAGGCAAATCGAGAGACGAGTTTAATTTTCTTTAGCTCCGTTGACTAATTTAATACTGTGTTGAGAATTTTAATCTTGTCTTCACTTAGTTAAAACCACTAGATAAATACGAAGTACAATGAAATACATTCTTGATTAACTTCTCCGTTCTTATAATTAAACCGAAATTCGTTCTTGGAATATACTGAGGAGTTATTCAATTTTCTTTCTATATTATATCTAGCTATAGATTTTTTCTATCTTTCTTATTTTCAATAGTGAGGAAATATTTCTTTTTTTTGTAATGCTAATTTTAAAGTTACTAAAAATTGCTTATAGCATAACCTGGATTATGAATAGTAATAGGGATTGAGAGAGAGGTCGTAGGTATAAATGAGAGCCAGGGTTAATTGAAAAACCTTTTATTTCAGGAATTAAAAACATGTATAAGTACAGTGTCATGTCTTAACTTCAGGATATGAATGATAAAATAACCTATTTTATTTTTCTTATTGTAGTTTTGAATGACAGTCGATATGTATGATTTTTTAATTTCATAATTTCTTAGATGTCAACATTTTTTGTTCACTGAAATTCAGCAGTAAAGCACCTGTTTCCATTGCTTGGGCAACCTGATTTTTTAGCTGTGTGGAGCCTTAAATGTTTTTCTCAAATTTTCATTTTATCTAGAAATAATGATACGTGTGAGTACTCTTTGTTGAACATTCATAAAAAAAAAATGTAAAAAATATTGTGAAGAGTAAAATTAACTGCGTTTTTCTTCTTTAAACGATTAGAAGAAACTATATTATCCTAGGACATTAATAGACAAATCGGATATTAATATACCTGTTGGATCGGGTTATAATGGTTACTGAACAATTATAAATTTTACTTTAGGAAAAAGAACACTGTTAATCTTGGACGTGATTACTCTAGACATGTTTAATCAAGATTCATTTTTATTTTCATTATTCTATCCTGAGTTTAATTTATATCATATTTTTCCTTTTTATAATAAAAGAACTGGTTTATGATTCATACGAAATGATGAAGTATTTTTTTCCTTGCCGGCCTGAAGGGATTTCCTTATTTTTTATTTTCTTTTTTTCTTTTTATACGAACCTCCTGTATAAGAAGGAATAAGGATATTTGGGAAATGTATTCATAGATCGTGGGGATTGGCGGTCGTTTAGGACCAATCCGAAGCCCATCTTTCCTTGTGTTCTTTTTGATCTTTGGTTACCGTTCCTCCCGATAGATATCATCTTTTGTTTGCTGCTAGGGTTTGAAAGTATTTGAATACCAAAAAGTCAGTTCGCGATATTTAATAACATATTTAGGTTTAGCATACATCCAAAAAATACACTGGAATATTTGGACTAAATGAACAGTCTGTTGGATAGTTCTTTAAATAGGTCATAAAAGCAGACCATACTCTGGTAATTCTGTACAAATTTCTTTTTTGACTAATAGCATGATAATTTTTTATTTAAAGTATAGTTAGAAATGAAAAGAAATCAACTAACGGACAAAATTAATTAAGTTCTATGATTTTTTTATATATAAAATTATTTTGGTGCAATTTAGGTAGGTAAAATTTACCTAGGCAGAAATCAAACTTAAAAACAACTATAAACAACTAATTTTTTTTTTTTTTATATTTTTCTATAAATCGTGTTAATATGTATAATTTGAATTAGTTAAATAAATGATTTTTTATGAGAATATTCACTAAAAATTATTTATTATCATTCAGCTATCTTATGGTAGAGATGCTTATCAAATTTAATTTTAAACAAATAAATTGAAAATTATTTGGAACATGTTTTATACTTTTTTATTTTATTATTATTATTTTTTTTCGAAAATGTCTACTGATGTAGGTTAATAGTAACCTGGTATAATAGATAAATATTAGAACTTACGAAACTACTTTCAGATTATCTGTTAGGGTAGATTAATATTATTTTCTTAATTATTGATATCAATAATTATAATATTATAGTACATAGAAAGAATAAAAATAAGCATGTGATTACTATTATAAAATCTCAGAGCTCATGCGAGGCGCTTAAAGTAGACTTGACAATCTTTGCCGATCTATCTTGCTGGTTTAGTATTTTGCAATGAGCTAAGGTGCATATTAAGAAAATCAGTATGACGTTACACCAAAGTTGCTACAAGATGCAAAGATATATAAAATTATAAATTAATATATTAATATTACATGTCACGCATTTTCATTTAATTGATACGATGAAAGAGAACTCCAGTAGTTATACAGTTTAA
>NW_027106472.1:19478-34406 GCF_000696795.3 Halyomorpha halys
AAGTACTCAAATAACTTGAATTTCAAAGTAGCCCAGGATTTCGCTGTAATTGATTAAATTTTAATAATTTTTTATTTCAGTACAAATGATGCTATTAGTCGAAACTTGGAAATTAAATTGGCCTATCCCCCAGGAAGTTTTGGAAAAAGAAAGCCACTGGGAATATATATATCCGAAAACTACGTTCCTTGAAATTACATTTCGTGAAAATTTCATAGAGATAAACAACACAAAAAAAAGTTAAATCCCTTCAACTAACAATCAATCATAATAAAGGTAAATAATAATTCCTCACAAAATTTCTCTCCCGTACCCCAGCTTTGTTCCCCGGACTCAAATTAAAAACCACTGATAAAACAATAAAATATTAAACAACCTGAAATTTTAACATTTTAGTGTAAGTCTAAAAAGTTTTACACCTTTGTTGTCGATACAGTTTTAATCCATTGTTTATTTTCTTTCGTTTAATTGTGATATCTGGAATCTAAATGAGCCTTCGGTCAAAGTACGTCGTGATTAATGAATCTTGATTTTGATTCAGATGAATCTTTCTGGCATTTCATCAGTTAAATTAAATGTCAATGTTATATATTGGGATCGATCATGACTTAATCATGTTTTTCAAACTAAATAATCCTTTAATAATATTTGTGTATATATATACTTACTCAGCCTTTTAAAAAGTAAATACCAGCTGAAAAGTATAGAAAGGAAAGCTTTGGGTGTTCTATCTCGCCTATAGGGATAAGAGCTGAGCTGGCCTGGGCAGTAATTGATACGATTAGTCGGGCCTGGCCCGTAGCCAAGGGGGGCCCATTCAGCTGCGGTCCCTGCCGGACCTCCTCCCCCATACACTCCGCTCTTCCCCCCTCTCGGTTAATTAGTTAGCAGCTAATTAAACTCTTAGCAAGGCCGGTTATTAGGAGCGCTAATAATCTCATTTATCTGGAGCTGGACCTAATGAAGGAATGCCCGCGACTAAATGAGTATACGGGTCATTGTTCCTCCGCCTCCATTAGTTTTTGAAGGCAAATGTTAATTCTTCTCGGCGGTAGTCCTACTTCTGAGTTCCTCATCTGTTCATCTGCAACTTTGGCAGATGCAATTAGTTGTAGAATATTTTATTAGTTTATTAGAATTTAGAATTTTGCCCATTGACAGTTTATCCTGTGACGGTCGCGGAAAGAACAAGTACTATTCAGCTAATCTCGTTTAGTGCACTTAAGATATCAAATTCTATAGCCAGGTTCTTTGCTTTCTCTGTATTATAAGATTCTTTTAACTGAAGAAGGAGACCTGGTTTACTTTTGAATTCAGTATGCTGTCGATTTTGAAACCGATCACGCAATCCTTCGCACCAGAGTTTAGTGCTTCATCTGTCCTAACTAATAATAAAAACCCACAAGGAATTACCAAACCCGGGTCTCTTAAAAGGTGGTCATTAAAATAAAAAAGTACACCATCGGTATAGCTATACAATAAGTTGAATGGTCCGGAAATGATGAATCGACGGATCCACCATGCTTTTCGTGTTCATCCCAATAGAAGGAATGAACAAAAAGGAGCAGTTTCACACCTCTCAATGACTGAATTCGTAAACTTACTATAAAATCTCAGTTTAATATTTCTATCAACGTGTATGCACCAACAGAAGACAAGGATGAAAACTGAAGGACGACACGTACCACCAGTAGTACTCTATGATTAATATTAGTCCGCTTTGAGCAATACTGCTTTAAGATTAGTTTCTGTAGGTATTTGGTAATTACTTATTAAATGGACGGTTAGCAACTTCCTTTAATACTGGTATCATCACCGTTAAATATTTTGAATGTTATTTTATAGAAATTTGTTGAAAATTTTGTATAATTATTCTAGTCACGAATAGGGTAAACTTTAGGAATAGGAGAAGATGGTTGGGGTGCGGTCAAAATGAAACACAAATAAGTTGGGTAACCTATTTAATAATTAATTAACCTATATAATAATTAATTTAGAAATCTACAATAATATTATTATAAAATTGTATTAATACAATTATATGAAATAGGGTAACCTATAATAATAATTAATTTAGGAATCTATAATTATCTGTTCGTTTGTAGGTGTATGACGAATATTTCAGAGAACAGCTTAGCGGATCTTCGCTTTCGATGGCTATTTTCTTTTTTTTTAATCACCCTCCCTTACCATTTCTGGCATACAAGGTGCGGCAGCAGTGGTGTAGTGCGCTGGGGTTTGCGCATGCCACTACTCCCAAAAATAAACAATGGATGGCTCACATTATTCAACAGGATGCCGTGTTTGTTTTGAATCAAGTCGAGCTCAAGGTATTGAAAAATTACTGGTTCAAGTGTTTCAAATGTCTAGTTTGTAATTATGAGAGATAGTTGACCGTCGATGACGTACGAGGATGAGATTGTTGGGGGTGCGGTCAAAGTGAAAAACAAATAAGTTGGTGTAACCTGTTTAATTGTGGCAACGTCTCAGCTAGAGTTTCTAGCCTTCTTCAGGGCTAAGAACAGAACAAGATAACAGCCACAGTAAGTATAGAAAAGAAAAAAGAAAGTATAAACAGAATAACATAAAATGAATAATTTTACAAAATAGAATTAATAAAATGAAGTGATGAGAGAAGCGGGAAATAAAATGTATACATAGGTAATTGAAAGTGATGAGAGAAGCGGGAAATAAAATGTATACATAGGTAATTGAAAAAGTGGGTAAAATAACATAATTAAAGAAATGAAATTACATAAAGCAAATAAGTATTAACATATTAGTTATTAATAATTTAAAAATGGAAAGAAAAAGAAAATTGAGAGGAAGAAAATATATGTAACATAAAGAGGCAAAATATAAGTAAAGTATACCATACGAAATGAATAGAAAAAAAAATAATAAAGAAAATAAAAAAAATTGTCTGGAAACAGGGTTAACTAACATATAATTATATTTTAATAACGAAATTGGGGAAAATAGATTAATAAATTTAGTGTTTCCAGAAAATAATTGTATTAATTTTCACATTAACCGCTTACACTCGAGTACAATTGAGAAAAAAACTACATAAAGTTTTAAAAAACCAGATACAAATTCAAGGACAATAGAAGATAGATCTGTTTATTTTTTAAAATATTTAATAGTTACTATTATTGATTTTATAATACCATGGATTATAAAATATTTAATGGAAGGCATTATAGCTGAGCACGTTGAGAGGAGAGTTTTTGGTTCAAAAGGTTGTGGGTTAGATTCCCACCTTGGCCAGTCAGTATTTACTTCGTAGTTGCTCCAGGAAATGAATCCTAAATTAACTCGTATCTTATTTCATATGTTCTAAATAAGGAATACCACCGTTAATGATTTCGGTTTTATTTTCTGAGGTACATTGATCCATGAGACAGGTTTTATTTACACTATTGAGAAAAAAAATTGTTTTCCGTACGCACTTGCACTGCAGAATATTTTAAAACAAACATGGATCAGTTTGCTGTGTCTTTTATAAGTATTTGATTCTACATTTTCAAAAATATAAGAAAAACTATGATAATTATTTATATAATACACGAATTTCCAGTGTAACTTTCTGGACTTAAATCTAATAGAAAAGCAGGAAAAACATAGCAAACGTGTGGGAAGGTGGATATAAAATGTATACATAGGTAATTGAAAAAGTGGGTAAAATAACATAATTAAGGAAATGAAATTATATAATGCAAATAAGTATTAACATATTAGTTATTAATAATTTAAAAATGGAAAGAAAAAGAAAATTGAGAGGAAGAAAATATATGTAACAATTATAATTTATAAAGAGGCAAAATATAAGTAAAGTATACCATACGAAATGAATAGAAAAAAAAATAATGAAGAAAATAAAAAAATTTTTTTTTTGAAATCACCAATAATAATATTGTGAACATAACTTATAACGTGGGTAAGAAAAATGGAGAAAAGAAGGGGTGGTAAGATAAATAAAGGGAAAAGAAAAAAAAAGACTAAAACGAACCTGTTAGCTTGAAAATCAAACGCCTAATGGATACTGCGCCAATAAAGGCCAAACTCTGAATTAAAAAAGCCGTTACAAGAATGACTAAGTGTTTTTAAGAGGAAACGTTACGAGAGGGTAAAAAATAAAAAAGAAAAAGAAAATATTTCTAGTTTGTACGTTGATAGGTATACAACAATTGTTTTGAGCTAACGGCTCAACCAATTTATATGTTTGATGACTCAAATTACGCTGTGATATTCCATGACTATTTTGAATTTGAGCTCAAAGGGATTTTTTTTATTACAATTTTAGACTTTAAACTTTTTTGCACCTACAGAACCTTCTGAAAACTGTTATTTAAAGCCCTAAACTTAAACGTTTTTTTAAAATAACGTTCGGATTAAGGACGGGTCTCACCTAATTCGAATTTATTATAGACAAGAAGATTAGATACCAAGTGTGAAAGTTCTAGCTACTGTAAACTAATATTTATACATTTTTTTTTTTAATATTTACCAATCTAAAAGAGTTGATTTATCAATTTTTTCTTAAAAATTATTTATAATTGCCACAAATTTTATTTATAAAATATTTTTTTGTGAAATTTATAAACTTATTTGTTTGTTTCTTTATATAGATTATATTATTTCATGAATCCCTATAACAAATATATGAATATCGTCTAAATCTAACTAATTTTATTATTGAAAACTGGCCCATCAGGGAGGGTAGTGGCCATCCCAGAGACCTCCATTAGAGGAGGATCAAAGTGATGCCAACTCCACCCTCTGCATCGGATCCTGTTTGAGGTCCAAAGATTTACTTCCGAATTGTGTAACCTTAACTTAGGGATGGCAATTGACATGTCTTTGTTCGCTGCTGTCCGCCTAATAGTAAATTTATATCAAGGTAGCTACTTAATATGCTGCGATAAACATCATGCATAATAAATAATAAAATTTTATTTACGTTCCTGAATTTCATTATGAAACAATATGTTTAATTTAAAAAAAAGGTTTGTTTTATCGAGAATTCATGGTTATTTATGCTCCTCTATTTAATTAGCTACTCTTTTAGCATTATTAAGCAACCATCAGAACATTTTCAAATTTACTAACATTGCATTACATCACAATAAAAATGTAGTGGTCTTATTAAGATTTAATCATGATTAAAATATGAAATAAATTTGCATTTATAGTTTGTCTTTTTATGCCATATTCTTTCCTAATTTTTTGGTAATATTTGTATATATTTATCTTACTGATTTATTATTTCCAATTGTTCGTTAAGCATTTTTCTCAAATCTTCATCATTTAAGCGGCGTAGCTCAGTGAGTAAGGCGCTTGTGACTACCTTCCGGGCCTGGGTTCGTATTCTGAGGTGACATATAATAATTTAGAGTGTAACTCAGACGTAAGTTAAACCTGTGGGTCCGGAAGCCATCTGTCTCTATAAAGTTAGTATTCTTGATTGAGGAAGAAACCTGGCGGTTAAGCATGATTGCGAACAATTCAACTCCTTGCACAAAAGAAAAACAAAAAACTACGTATAGTTATTGCCCTTCTAACTAAAAGTGTGCAAGAATTTTAAGAAAGTGGTAATTTATTTTTATACTTTTTATAGATAAATATATGGATTAAAGGAGGAGGAGCGTGGCTCAGTGGTACGGCAATGGGCTTCTAATTCCTAGGACCCAGATTCGAAACCACCTGGGACAGATAATTATGTATTCTGTTACTGTAGTACGGGACCCCTCCTGGGTTCCATCCAGCCTCATAAAGTTAGTACCCTTGTTGGAGAAAAATGTCCCAGTCGGACGCGATTCTGGCCGTATCACTTCCTTGCACAAGAGCCCAAGAGAAGAAAAAATGCAGTTATCTCCCCCCAATTTTCGATTTCTTTAATGAAAACTATGTATAATTACTAATCAAAATTCATGAGTCTGCCAAGTATAGATAGGCGGAATAAAAATGGCTGCTGTTTCAAAGCGATAAAAAAAACAATTCATTCCGAGCTCTGTATCTAAAAAATTAGGAACACAAGAAAACCTAAGAGAACGTCATTTAAAGAAAAGCAAATTTGCTAAAATATGAGCCCTAAATGAGTTATTTATGTTAAATAATTTTCGAGATATAGCTTTTTAAAAAGCAACATTTCATAAAAATGTTGTATGGGACGTACTAAAAGATCAGTAGTTAGTGAATTTATTTTGAAAAATCTTATCTTAAAAACTATTTGACGTACAGATTGAATTAGCACTCAAATTAAAGCTAGTTTAATGAGCTATAAAGTAGTTTATGATGTTTATTTTCGTAGGAGTAATAGTTTACATAAAATTTGCTAAAATAAATTGATTTATAATTGTTCGGACAAATTTTCATTTGCCAAATTTATATTCTTATGTGAATATCATAAAAACTACTACCCCTACGAAGATGAGTGTCATAAACTACTTTATAGTAAGTTAAATTTCCTTTATTTTGAGTGTTGGCAGACATTGGTCTTATAAATCTACAAATATATTTTTTCAAAAATCCAACATTATATACGAAAACTTAAAATTAACATTTTGTGAGTTTATTTTGTCAAATATCTGAGCGCAGGCAACCGTCTGTACGTCCAATGGTTTCTGAAATGAAGTTTTTCATAAATCAAACTTATTGTCCGAACAACTAAAAATCAATTTATTTTAGCAAATATCATGAAAACTACTATTCCTACGGAGGTAAAAGCCATGAACTTATTTATAGTCCATTAAACGAGCTTTAATTTGAGTGCTAATAGACAACTGTACGTCTCATAGTTCCTGAGATATAGATTTCTCAAAATAAATTAGCTAACTACTAATCTTTCAGAAGATTTTTAAGAAATTTCGCTTTTTAAAAAGCTATATCTGGAGAACTATTGGACGTAAATAGCTCTTTTAGGGCTATTATTTCAGAAAATTTACTCTTCTTTAAATAATGTTCTCTTAGATTTTCTAGTGTTGTTGATAGTTTTTAAGATATAGAGCTCTGAATGAAAAATTAATGTTTTTTTAAGGTTTTGAAACAGCCGCCTTTTTTTATTCCCCCTCCCTATACTTGGCAGACTCATCAGTTTTAACTAATATTTGTACATAGTTTTCATTAAAGTAATCAAAAATTGGGGTGAGATAACTGCCTTTTTTTCTTCTCGGCTTTCGTACTAGTTGTTTGGTATTGTAACGGTTCTTTCTTACAAATTACTACTTGAATTATGTAATAATTAATTAATTTAAAAGATGATAATTAATGTTGATTGTGATAATAATTGATAATCTATGTTAGTTGCTAATAAATTTGATAATTTATGATGGTGACAAGGATAATTTATGATACCGATAAGTTATGGAAAATATTTATTGATAATTTATAATGAGCCAACCATTCATATCGGGACCGTAATTTCATGGTTTCATTGAAATCAATTGTTTTGTTACGATTTGTTCTGTTTTAAATTAAATATATTTTTTAAAGAATTATTTGGTTAGTAAAAGATTTTTATTTCCATGTTTGCTCTAATATAAGCTACTCTTCATTTATGGCATTTTTTATATGGAGGTCGTCAAATTTTTATTTTATAGTAATTTTATCAATAGAAGAATCACGCGATATTATTACCATTATTACAAATTTGTACTTATTCGTAAAAAATTCTGGATGAAAATAGCTGGCGATGTCTTCTCGTCCTTATTGGCAATTAATGGAAGGGAGTGAACTGATTGGGCCTTATTATGACTCAGCGATGAAAGCCTAAATGTGATTTGTTCCCAGCCAGCAATCTCTCATTGGCTAACTAACCGGTAAATGGCGTTGAAGGATCGTTACTTATATTAACACCCAGCTCGAATTCCAGCCTTTGTTTAGTGGCTAATTTGGTTGTCGTCTTTAAAATAACCAGAATATATCCTTTATAATATTTATTTAAATGAGGATTAATAATTTTAATAGTGCTTTGAATCTGAAACGAAACTCCATTAATCCAACTTTTACATTAACATATATATCTGTATATATACATTTCTAATGTGATCTCAAAATAATTAGTACATCATATTTTTTTTTTTTTTAATTTTCTTGGTTTACTCTCCGTCGTAAACCTCTGCCCTCCTGTCCTACAGTATCCTTTCTAAATACACCACTAACACCTGTTGAACAAATTCGATACTTAGGACTCCATCTTGACAAGAGACTTACTTGGAATCCACACACAAGACTGAAACGACAAGAAACTGCTCGTAGATTCCGATTGCTACAACACTTACTTGACAAACGCTCTAAACTTCCCATTCATTACAAAAAATTAGTATACACTACAATAATCAGACCAATTTGGACATATGGAATTGAGCTCTGGGGCTCCACCAAACCATCAAATTCTTCCCGCATCCAATCGTTACAATCCAAAATCCTACGTAAAATCCTTGATGCTCCTTATTACGTCACAAATAAACTCATTCATAAAGACCTTAACATCCCATTCGTTGCAGATTTGACCCAAACCAGATATGGGTCTTTTTATTCCAAACTCCTTAACCATCCTAACCCATTAATTCTTAATCTTTCATCCTTAACAATCCCTGATAATCCTCCGAGGCGTCTGAAAAGAAGATGGCCACGAGACCTTCTAGTTTAAATTAATGTTTGAAGTACCACCAATGGGTGGTTCCTTCCCAAGATTTTCAAGTGTATATGAAACATACTACATGTTTACTTATTGTATTATTTTGTACAGTTGTAAATTACAATAAATAAATAATTAAAAAAAAAAAATTTTCTTGGTTATTCATCGCTCATTGTTATATAGTCAACATAATATACTATTAATGATATAACATTTCATTCTATCCTTTATATCCATACTTTATTGTTTTCAGGATAAGCCAAAAAAAATTATAATTAATTTGTAAAAACATTTACCTGTCTGTTTAGTTTCGAACATTCTTCATGTCTTCATGTTTTCATTTTTTAAATTTTATTTATTTTTTTTTTATCCTGAGTGAATCGGAAAAATAAGTAGCTATGACAACCTTAAAATGAAATATGGAAAAAAAATATATATGACCTTGTTAATGTTATAAATTAATTCAATACAAAAGGGTAGTTTTGCTATTTTACAATAATATTTCTTATTCATTTTCATAAACTAATAAAGTATGGAGTTAACGAAGACAGACGAAATGTTAAATTATTGAGTTATTATTTTGACGGTATATGATTATGTTATAAAGTAGAAAATTTAAAAAGAAAAAATCTTTGTCAACAATAGATAGTGATTTGTTAAATATATTTAAACTTTAAAACTCGAAAACAGGCATGGATTCCAAAGGAAACTAGCAGATATACATATACCTACCTATTCAATTACTTATTTCGTCAGGGGGGTTCGAAAAAAATATATATAAAAAATTACTACCATTAGAATCTTGTTATATTCGTAAACATTTTTTCTATACTAATAAATTTTTGTTTTATAGGTTGTGTTGATAAATTCTGTATATTTGAATTGTTTTATCACCAATTTCTGCCTCTTGTTTTAATTCTTCAACGAAAATGTTTTCGCATTCAACTTAGCATCCGCTAACAAATAGATAGCACTTAAGCCGAGAACACTAGGAACTGGGATGGAAAACCATTAACAATACAAGGAAGGCTTGGGAGAGGAATTGAAGTTAAATGTTGCTCTTAAAATCTAAACCGGTTCATGGAGAGTAGATGGGGGACTGGAACTATAAATTCCAGACCTAGAGACAAATAATGTTTCTAAATCCTACAAAATTCCGTGCCATTAAAAGAATAATTAGTAGAACAGTTACTGTACAGCTTATCCAGTTCCAGCTCTACTAATAGCCGTTCGATTAGTAATTATTAGTAGCAATCATATTCTCTCTCTCTCTCTCTCTCTCTCTCTCTCTCTCT
Organism: Halyomorpha halys; assembly: GCF_000696795.3. Taxonomy (NCBI): domain Eukaryota; kingdom Metazoa; phylum Arthropoda; class Insecta; order Hemiptera; family Pentatomidae; genus Halyomorpha; species Halyomorpha halys. The sequence goes on from NW_027106472.1 coordinate 29,415, forward strand.
CGAGATATATATATATATATATATATATATATTATGACTCGTATAATCAACACTACTCGTTTTCCTTTTATTTCATTTATTGGAGTATTCCTTAAAATTATGTTTAGGATTTTTTTTATTATCACCTTTTTGATAATAATAAAAAAAATACCGTTGGTACATATATTTTTTGTATTCGATGTTTCATATTTTTGTTTATACTTTTATATATGTATATTAACAGAAATTAAACCTTTTCATATATTATTTTTAGTTTAATTGTATTTCATTTAAACATTTTTTTTAACAAATAATATTATTATTATTATAACTGTGGCCTCTTTTTCAACTACCTCTTCATTTTTATTACACCAGCAGAAGTCGAACAATTTCAGATTTGCTCTTATCGTGATTCAGAGATACAGCATCTCATGTCTCTGTTTCTTGTTTTTTATCTGTTATTTATATTAAACTTCATCTCTTAATTTCATTTCCTGAGCTCTTTCTATCTTCTCTCATGTTTAATTTTCAACATAAAGTTCGTTAAAATAACTCCAGATTAGATGCCTTTTTGGTTTTTTATATCCCCAGAATATTCTGAAATTGATAATTTGTCTGGAAACTGGGTTAGCAACATGTAATTAATAACAAAATGGGAAAATAGATTAATGAAATTTAGTATTTCCTGAAAATAATTGTATTAATTTTCACATTGACCGCTTACACTCGAGTACAAATTGAGAAAAAACTACATACAGTTTAAAAAAAAAAAAAAAAGATACAAATTCAAGGACAATATAAGATAGATCTGTTTATTTTTTTGGATATTTAATAGTTACTATTATTGATTTTATAACACCATTGATTATTAAATATTTAATGGAAGGCATTATAGCTGAGCACGTTGGGAGGAGAGTCCTAGAGTTTTTGGTTCAAAAGGTTGTGGGTTAGATTCCCACCTTGGCCAGTCAGTATTTACTTCGTAGTGCCTCCAAGAAATGAATCCTAAATTAACCCGTATCTTATTTCATACGTTCTAAATAAGGAATACCACCGTTAATGATTTCGGTTTTATAGGGATTTTATTTTCTGAGGTACATTGATCCATGAGACAGGTTTTATTTACATTATTGAGAAAACAAATTGTTTTCTGTACACACATGCACAGCAGAATATTTTAAAACAAACATGGATCAGTTTGCTGTGTCTTTTATAAATATTTGATTCTACATTTTCAAAAATATAAGAAAAACTATGATAATTATTTATATAATACACGAATTTCCAGTGTAATTTTCTGGGTTTAAATCTAATAGAAAAGCAGGACAAACATTGCAAACGTGTGGGAAGGAGGATAAACCTTCCTAAGAACTGAAACAACTAACAGAGACAACGTCGGAGGTGGATCACGCGATGTTATAAACTTATTAGAACGGTTTAATCTGTCTCATAAGCCAAAAGAGTTCATAGCAGGATTTAAACTTTACTTATTTTTGTTTTTATTTATTTTAGTTTAAATATATTAATAATGAATCATTATTAATTTCACAAAGCAATGCTCTTGACTGATAAGGAGGACCTTATCCTCGGCCTCCACAGAACTCAACTTACAGAAATTCAGCATATATATTATCTTATTTATTTTTTTAATGAATCATTTTATGTAATATAAATTCATTCAAAACAAAATTTAAAATTGATTTGAGAAACACACTTATACTCTAAAATACAGAAACAAATTTTTTTTCATACTATAATTTATTTATTGGTAAAAATAATCACTATCTAGACACGTGTTAATTAATTTAAGGAAATGAAAACGTTTTCAGTAATATTTATTGGTTTTACTGCTCTAATTTTGTTAGGGTTAGATACTGTTATTATTTTTATAAATTGCATAATTTTCTTCTTCTTTTTTACAAAGAACAAATATGCATAATTACACATTTAACACTAAAAGTATTTTATCGGCCGGAACATTATGAATTTACTTTCCGATTTTATAAGCATGTGAATATAAGGAAACCAGATTTCGGATTAGAGACTCAATTTATTGATTTTTTTTTTTTTTTTTGTAGTAACAGGATTTCATAAATTTCATATTATCGTGGGAATTACTTATTTTTTTGTTATCAGTATGTTTTCTGTAACACCGAAAATTTCACTTTTCAATAAATGACTATTTTCGATTGGATGCGGTACCATGATATTGACACGTTGTAGTACGGCTATTCCTTTATATTTCGATACTAATACTTTATTAATAAAGTAGTTAATTTATTTCTTTAGTTTGATGAAATATAATCTGTATAAATAAAAGGAAAAGGTTCGAATATTTGTCCACTAATAATTTTTGAAATGCCGACCGATATACATGCTTTTTTTTAAATGTTACCTGTCGCCATGACAAGCTTTAAAGCTACTTAAATCACCGATTTCTCTGGTAGAAAAAATGGTATTTACTAAATTAATCATTTTTGGCCCGTAGCTCAAAATATATAACAATCTATCTGTCTCTTTTTATTAATGAGAAAAAAACTATTACTAATTTTATTTAATACCTTATTGTATTGTATTGTATTATTGTATTACCTTATTGTTGTAATGTTCTAGGTTGTTTTTTGTATCTTTTTAGCCATGTAAAGTGAGGGACCCCCAACCCTGAACATCTTCTTATATTTAAGTTATACGGTCAACTATATATATATAAATAATTTTATGTTCATGAAAATCTAATTTCGAGTAAAGTAGGTCAACAAAATGTTTAGAAAAAAAGCGTCATATTCTTTTTTTTTTTTAATAGTCGAACTTTATTTATTGATAGATATTACAATCTGCCAGACCGTTGTGGGCAATAGGTGATAGTGATGAATGATCACATCCTTATTAAAATAAAATAAAATAAGAATGAAAAAAAAAGTACTTAAAAATAAATAAAACCTCTTTTAAAATATTTACAAACAGAAGTATTAATAAAATGAACATAATTAAACTATGTGCATGAAAAAAAAAAAAAATAATGATAAAAATAAAAGAATCTCTAGTCACATTTACACTCCTATATACAATATTTAAACATTATTGAGGATGAGGATCCCTGAGACCTCTCTATCCCCCACGTGTGAGGAGAGCAGAGCTCAAGAGATCCTAGCGCATCCCTCTCGCTGCATCACTGGTAATGAGCCAGTGGAGGCTGAGCAAGTGCACTAAAGCCGCAAACACTCAACTTGAGTGGAGAATTTGACCGTTGTCAGAACTCCAATTGTCCATTTTTATTTTACAATAAGTCTCTTGGCCACTACCGTTTCAACTTTCGAGGTGGAATGTAGGGATGGGTGGAACTAGATAAGGATTGAACCAAAGGATTAGGATGGTTAGAAAGATTTATATGGAATTTTGATAATTTGGTTGATATGAGGTCAAGGACGAAAGGAGTATGAAGGTCATAGTGTAGTGATATTCGTTTTTACCATCGTCTTAAACCCCTAAATATCGTTTATCAAAGAAATAAAAAATTATAAACTTTTTTTTTCTTACGATGTCATTGTTCATATAACCGTTTGTAAATCATCTGCATTTTATGTAATTCCTACGTTACTACAAAATACTGTCAGTTCATCTAACCTACATTAACAAAATCTAAACTTAATTCCCTTATAAAGAGGATATATCGGTTTCAAATAAAGAATAACTTTTCAAAATTATGTTGATCTACAGATCCCTAAATTTATTCTTCGTTTGTTTCAGTTTTGCTATGGAATAAATAAATAATACAGTTTTTAATAGATTTTTATCTTGAGCTACATGATATCTTTCATGTAGTGTCCTTCAAATCGATCTCCTGTTCGCAAGTCCTTACGATTGATCGATTATTTTACTGTACAAAGCTGTAGAAGTGTTAAACTTTGTCTAAAAATAAATGTCTTTACACTCTTCTTCTATGAACAGATTTTTATATTATTTTTAACTGATGTAGTTACATAAATTATTTCTATAAACACAAACATATTTACCAGAGACGATCTTTCACTCGATTTGAACTTTATGAATATTAATGAAAGGCTCCGGGAAGACTTAAATCCTGTTCGGATACAAAATACCGATCTGTATTCACCTCAGATCTCTATTGAATTAAATTCAAAACCTGACTCACATAATAAACACTCTCTACGGGGAAACGTTCCTCGGGCTGCTATAAACAATACATGGATTTAAACAATATTCCGCAATTTTTAAAGTAGAGCTTAAGTTGATCCTAAAATATATACCATATCGTTGCTTGAGCTGTGATTCCTTGTAAGTCTGAAAAAATCAACAATACGATTTCAAAATTTAAAAAAATATATATCAAAATTATTATAGAAAATAAACCAATCATTCTAGAGACATTTCACATACACAATCCTCTAATTGTACCTTAAAATTATGCCTTCATAATTTTTTCTGGCTTCGAAATTCTCTTCTATAGCTCTAGATTATTTTTTTTTTACCTTATTTTTATGATTATAGTTTTATTACTGTTTTTTGAGCCCAAAAGCAGAAACAAAAAGTTTTATAATATTTTTATTCAATAATTTATTTCTTTTATTGTAATATATTTTTGAATTTAAGATATAAAAAATAAAAAAAAAACATCGAAATTTATTACTTAGTTTTGATAGCTTATACACATAATATAGTGTGAAAACAAAGACATATGAAGTAAAATATAAAAATCTTTAAAAAAAATAAAATATAATTGATTGAGTAAAAAAGAATATGTAGTGATTAAGAATCACTTACTGTTTCATATTTTATTTTTTTAAAAGATAAAATCTCAAATTAAACTAACTGATATGACTTAATATTTATACTTCGTTACCATTCTTTTACAAAAAATAGTTTAAAACAATACAAGCTCCAACCGAATAACATTTTTCACAATCGTTGGTCTATTAACAATACTTTCTTTAGTATTGAGCAGCCCTTTTTAGGGTTGTAGTGGTTTGTTTATTTTTATATACATAATATATA
>NW_027106472.1:40231-45092 GCF_000696795.3 Halyomorpha halys
ACTTATGCGTTGTCGGAGGAATAATATTAAAAAAAAGTAGGAAGTTGGACAGAATAACGGTACGCAATACTATAGGAATAACACTGTTTTATTTGCTCTCTCAATGCTCCTTATATACATTCTTGGTGTTTATTTACATGGGTAGGGAGTATTAAGGCGGACAATACGCCTTGCCGTATTATAACTTATATATATATATATATAAGTTATAAACAGAACATAGGTATTATGAGTCTTAATACCTAAACTCCCCATGTAAACAAGCCAGAATGTATATATAGAGGATTACAGAGTAGAATAAATCAGTATCTTAGTGAAGCTTGTGTGTCTCTCTTAGTGCCCTATTTCCTTTTTTTTAACTCTTTAGTTCCGGCTCATCATAACTTGCTCCAATATGAAAATAACAGATGAAGGATATTTAGAATTTATTATCGAAAAGACTCTACCATAAATAAAGATGTTATATATTTTATTGCAGAAACAGTAACAAGGAACTGGAAAATAATAGGAATCGTTAGGAACGCTATAAAATTCATTTTTATTATTCAACTAGAGGAAAGCTGGGATTTTATTATATTCAGAAATTTATAATCAAGTTACGTATTTCATTAAAGTATTTTCTTGATTTATGATTTCTATATTTATGGCTTAAGATTAATGGTTAGTTCCATGAAAATAATAGATCTCATAATGTTTTAATGTTTGGATTGACCCATAATACTTTATAGTGGTCTCAAGAAGAAATAAGATCGTCACTTATATTATTAATAGTGATATCAGTATCTTTTTTATAATATTTTTATTTATTGCTGTATTTTATTCAAAAAATATATGTTTATGACAATCTAAGTATATTAATTTAAAGAATTTTTTCCGTTGATGGATACTCCTCTAGTTGTTAATTTACAAACTGATGAAGACCATTAAAATTGAATTATTGTATTTTTATTTGTATTAAAAATTAAAAATGTTCTATTGAGAATTTTTTTTTATTTTAAAAATGATTAAATGACTCTTTTATAATTTATAATTATTTTCTATTGATTTACTCGCAGGTCGGGACGAAGAAAAGAGACTGGCGGACTGCGGGCTGGGCGGGCTGCAGCTGACGCCGAGGGGTCGAGTCCTCTTAGGCCTTCGCCCCCACCGGGCCCCTGGATCCGACGTTTCGGACACCCATCTTGAAAAGGTAATAACTACAATGTTATCAATATTATTATTTATTATAATATAGAAGAGTTGGAAGCCAGTTAGTGAAAATCGTTAAATCGTAAATAGTCATTGCATTTTCCCTATCCATATACTTTTCTTAGTAGTATTTTTATTTCTCATTCTTACCACATTTCACCACTTATATGGATAAAGAACTAGTGATATAATAACCTCAGATAAAAATATCAAGAGCTAAGAGTAACATTCAGAAAACTCAACGTGCAGTTATTTCTCTTTTGCATTAGAATTACTTTTATCCGGAGTAGTTTAAGTATTTAGTATGTAGATTAATTTCGGATTACTCCAAATTTGGATTAGTGATTGTGAAAATAATTAAACTTTTTGACGAGTGACATTGAACTTAGTTGGGAAGCAGTATACTTTAAACACTGGTCTGGAAAAAAACATGAGCCTTAGTTCAGTTTTCATATTTTAAAAAAGTTTATATTTTTAATTTTATTATGTCGAAAAGATAAAGTTTGTCTATTTTTATTACTAATTACGTTAAGGCTTATATACTTATCTAGAAAAAGACCTTTATTGTATACTTTTTAACATGGATTTTGTTGAACCAAGTAATTTTGACTAAAAAGCCGCTACAGAGTTTATCACAAACCTCTGTAAAATTGCATAACATTAAGTAATTCATATTTAGGTAAACAATTTTTACCCAACGGCTTAGCACTTGTTTGAACGTCGTTTATTGATTTCACTTTTAATCTTTTATTTGATTTTTTTTTTTCACATACTGTTGACCACTTTTACAGTCGGATGTACGTGAGAAAAAAGGTGATGATTAAAATTATATATAGAAACTGTAAAGTTTTAAAAGTCTTAAAGTTCTAAACCAGTAATCAGTGGCCCAGAAGTGGACCGTAAGAGCCTCAGAAGGATCTTACGTTCCAAATATTTTTTTAAAAGATATTCTTAAAACATTTGTTTTTACGTTTCCTGATGTTTTAGTGGTATTAATAGCTAAACACCCCATAGAAATATCTAAAAATGCACATTAAATAAAATAATTTTTAAATTATTTTCCTAGTGAGCTCCAGTACCTTTGTCCCAAGTCAGGAGTGGGGGGTGGTTCGCTTATTTTTTAAATATTTTTCTTAGAGGTGCTCAGGCTTCTATTGGTTAGAAATCACTGATCAAAGAAGTTTTAAACTGGAAAGGTTTGTAAACATTAATCTATATATATAAAAGAGAACAGTCGAATCTTTGTCTATAATTAACTTTTGAAATACTGGACCGATTAATGTGGGTTTTTTTCCCTCAAAATGTTCCCTTTCGCCATGGGAAGGTTTGAAGATAATAAAATTCCCCGGTTTCTCTAATAGAAATAAAGTTATTTTGTTAATGTAAGCGTAAGGTTCGGGGTAAGTTAGGTCAATATTTTTTTTTTTTTAAGAAAAGAGCATTTCATATTTGTTTTTAACTTCGTCTCAGAATACCAAATACCGTTTTTTAAAGAAATTAAAAATTAAAAACATTTCACCTCGATTTATTCGGAGGTTTTTTTTTTCTCCGATTACTATTTTTTGTTTAATCTTTTATATCTTCATCTTCATTTTATCCGATTCGTATGGTTATATACCCGCTGGAAAGTTGAATGTTTGCTATTTCAGCCGGCATCGACAAAAGTTGTATTTGATTCCCTTCTAAGGGCAAAATATATGTTTCAAATAAGGGAAAAAAAAGTTCACGCGTTTTATTATACGTGGGTTAGTTATGCCGTGTTAAAGTTATATCCATTTTTCAGATGTAGTCAAAGGAGGATGTAGGGCGAAGATTTTGGACTATTTTATTTTCCGATTATTTGAGGGTTTCTCGAGGTACTATAAACGAATACCAACTCCTAAACATCTTTTGGAATGCTGATCTGTCTGCCCTTTCAGCCTACATTCACTAAACGTAGATTAAAAATCTTAAATCGGACCAGCGTTAACGATGATACAGCGAAGTTAGATCATCTTAACTAATTTATTTAGTTTAATTTAAGTTACTAAATTATCGGAATAAAATATTAGTCAATGTTTAATTTTAACTAAATACAATAATTTATGTTGCATGTACATCCTCAAATCTAGGGCCTGCGAAGCATTGCCGAGTCAGCAAGTGGATAATAAAATTGTTTTAAAGAATGAAAAAAATCACCTAATATCCGATAAGAACCGGTATTAACGATAATACAGGGAGGTTAGCTTATAACATTTTAACACACTTTGAGACCTTGGTCTGACCAACATAACAAATCTCATTTTCGTTCCTTATCGCATATAAGGGGTGATTTATGTTACCAAATCTAAATAATAGATTTATTTTACCGAATTACAATAATTTATTACATACTACCAATTGTGTCTATCAAATCCATGTACATCCTCAAATATAGCAATAGCGAAGCATTGTCGGATCAGCTAGTAATTTATAAGATGATGAAATACGGCCCATATTTGATAAAAGATGTCCTAAGATAATTTTATTTCTTGCTACTCTGTTCTGGATATTTATTACTTAAAGAGAAGGATAGCCTGGTACACTTGAATATTGAGAATTCCATGAGAGGGTAGTGTATAAGGAGGAGTACCGCCTTGGGGTTTGCCCCGTAGCAGAGCTATTGTCCTCTTTGCTTCAATTGCCGTTACGTGCTTACGCTTTTAACATTTCCGTCTCAGGAATCTTGCCCACTTCATCCAATCCCTCTCGCTCCGAATAAAACCCAGTATAGGTCTCATTCCTTTTTCTTTTCCTTTCTAGAAAGAGTTTTCTTCGTTTCTGAGTAATTGTCCCGACGAACTCTTGGGGGAATTGTTTAGAACAATAATGAGAGGTTTTTTCATCCCTAAGATACACCCGGGAGTCATTATTTTTCCCTCTAATGGGCTATTTATTTCTTGACATCAAGGGCATTAGGAAAGAAAAAGGGAAGTATTGCTTTCGGCTTAGTAGTGTTTGTGTTTAATGTTGTTTCTTTTTGCTGTAGGCATTCATCTTGTGTTTTTATGTTCATTATTTTTTGTAAGATCATTTATCAGAAGTACATTGTAATGTATACTTTTAGTGAAGTCAACCGCAGAAAAATATGTTCTAACTTTGCCGGTTTCTGAAGGTTACTAAATACTTATTTAAAATTGACAAAAATATCTGATTTTCAATACATTTTTTAATTATTTTTAACTTCATCATTAAAGCATAGAGTATCCGGTTAATTCAGTAAGAAATTAACAATTATGGGGAAAGATGACTGCATTCGGTTTATTCCAATAATTAGTTATATCAATTACAAAAATAAGTATGTATGTACAGATATTTTTATAATTTTAATTATGAGGCTAATTTAATCATGCAACTGCGATTTGACTATTACAAAAATAAACTTAAGCAAACATATCCATGTTACAATTTGTCTGTAAATTTCAAATTATTTTAAAGTGCTTTATAGGATGATAGTCCGGGTAGCGGTCAATAAAGGCATCAAAATAGTAAAATAAAACTATTTATTGTTAACCAACGTTTCGGCCTATTTTGCAGTGCTTCGGATTGAAACGGAGATAACGACTGATGGTGACTTCATATAGTATAATTTTTAAAGCCACTTCTTTGGAAGAAGATATTCTTCCAAAGAATTGCCTTTAAAAATGATTAATAT
>NW_027106472.1:49327-57975 GCF_000696795.3 Halyomorpha halys
TGGAACTAGTGTCCTTTCTGAAAATATTTAGAACTAGTGGGCTATCATAACATTCTGACCATTGAAAGGAATTTAAATATTTTTGTCAACTTTATGCTGTGTAATCACTGAATTGATTACTTCCTTGCTAATATGATTTATGAGCTCAGACAATATTATTTTATTGTTTTACTTATTAAAGGTCAATATATAACGATTTTTTAAATTGTTATTTAATAATTCTATTCATAAATGAGATTTACAAGAGCTGCTTGCATTAATTTCGTCTGTAAAGTATTGAATTTTTTTTTTTATTTCGGTATCTTCTTTTTGAAATGATTTAGTTTAGAAATGTAGAACATATTGAAATTCATTTTATTGTATTTAACTAACTGTGTAAAAATATTTCTAGACGTTGCCATGGTCGAAAAAAGTAAAAAATAATTTTTAATCTACATGTTGTTAAGAACCTAATTGGAATAAAACAAAATAACGTGCACAGAAATCATTATTGTTTTTCAAAAGGTACAAATCCGAAAATATACTCCCTAAAAATGAACTTGGTTCAATTAAGAATGTTTTCGTTTGATTTTGCTTTAAAAACGTAATTATAAATTATAATAATAATGACAGAATAAATTTTTTTTATGATATTATAACTTGAAGGTGGAGAGTGAGGTTCGTTCCTACAATTCGATTAGAGTTCCCTTTAAAAGTACGCACTACATGAATTTTATATCAGAATCACATTGCCCAGCACAACGTTATTTCGATAGTTCAAAATTTTACTCCTGAAACGTGGTAGCCTTACATATCTGACTTTTTATACAGACAATTATAGCGAGTAAGTTGGTCGATGTACGACATGTCACAATCTTACAAGAGATCGTAACACAAAAAAAGCAATCCTTCCTCGCCGGACCCGCCCCGCTAAGACCCCCGGGGAGCGACGGTTCTTTTTCACTTTTGAAATATTAGCTTAAAACGAGAAGAGAGGACTTTAAGATAGTTAAATCAAGCAATATTTAAAAAGGCATCTTAAATTGAAAAACGGCATGAAAATGAAAAACCGAAAATTTTGATCATTTTTAATTCTAATGTTATTATTATTCGTTCAATCATTTGAATATATTCTAGAGTCTTTAAAAAGCGTCTCGTCATGTAAACATGACGGCGCGTCAGACCGCAAGCGGAAAAGAGATTAATTGATCTGAAATAAATCAAGACAGATATGAGTTGATTGATGGGAAAGTTGTCATAGAATTAATTTGACTTATGGGCTAGCTATCTTGTTTTTATTGTTTATATGTTTGGAAAAAAAAAAAAAAAAAAAAAAGGTTTTAATTATCATTACATATTATATATTTTTATTTAAGTTTTTTATATAAAATTTTTAATTAAGTCTTATTTCAATTATTTTCCCTATACTATCTCCTATAATACTTTAATCGCGTAGTTATACACGTAAAATAGTTAACAAGTATTTTTTCGTGTCTCGTAGAGTTTTAATACCTTATATTACATGTTTAAAAAATCTGTTTTAGGGCTCCACTAAACCATGAAATTCCTCTCGTATCCAATCCTTACAATCCAAAATCCTTCCTAAAACCCTTAATGCAACCTTACTTATGTCACAAATCAACTCATCCATCATGACCTCAAATGTTCCATATATTGCCGATTTGGCCAGAACCAAGTATCACCCCTTCCATGGTAACCTTCCCAATCACCCAACCTACTTCTCCTTCATTACCTGATACTCCTACACGCCTCGAGATATTCTCTTCTAGAATTGTTAAAGGAGCTCTTCCAATGAGTAGATTATCTTATGCCTGTATCAGGACATTGTTGTATAACTCAGATCACATTTACGTATTGTATATATTGTTTAATAATTACATTTTATCCAATTTTAGAATGGAGAAGGTTGACTTTGATAAAAAGTTTAATTTTTAGTTTAATATGAACAATTGACTAAGTAGGGTAATTTGTGGACTAATATTAATGACCCGAGCAGAATAGCCTGCATAATTTATTTTTTTAAATAATGTAATTCTAGAATTAAAGATTGCGCTTGAGGATGGCCGAATTGGCCGAAACATCGGACTTATAAACAATTAAAAGTTGGATAAAATTTATTTATTTAAATAATAACAAGCAGTCTCAAGAAAGTGTAAAGATTATCTATAAATTATTGTACATATTAAATACAGATGTAAATATCAACAAATAATTTTTTTTTAAAAACTGTTTAATTAATTTCTTCCTATTTTTTTGTTGTTAATTTAACTCTTTGTGCTTACTCTGAGTTTAAATATCTATATCTAGATGATCAGTTGGGGTGACGGTAGGTATGTGGTAACGCTCCTGTCTGCCAACCCAAAGGTTGCGAATTCGAGTCCCTGGCCCTAACCGGGATTTTTTCAAGCATATAATTATACGATAGCTTCCTCCCGGGCATTTTCGAGGCCTGTTAATCAATGGGTGGCACTCAAAAAATAGGCGTGGGAGTGAAGAACCCACTCTATGAAAACCACGTCATGAAACGTGTGATGTGTTTTCTAAGTACATCTCACGACGCCTTGGACCTCTACGGTCTGTCGCGCCAATAATAATAAAAAATCTGCAATAAAAAACTATTTATTAAAATTTAAAATATTATATATTTTTTTAAAATTATAATAATCGCTGAATATTGCCTTAAAAACATAAATACTCAATTACTACAAAATCATTTTATATTTTATACCCATCCATTGTTTATAACTGTATACTAATGTATAAAATAATGTGGGACTTTTAATTTTTCTAATGAACTTTTAGTAAATTCTGCATTTGTATTAAAGTGACAAGGAAAATTCTGTAAACTTTCCCAAAATTATTTGTTAAGAAAATGATTATTATTTGCCAAAATTATACCTTCTGAAAGAAGCGATACCATAAAACCTAAACTAAAACATTTCGCATTTGTTGGTGATGAACAAAAAATTTCAAATAATAATTCTAAACGTACTATTTTATGGCTATAATTTTCCTATTATATTAATAAACACTTCTAAATTTTTAAAAAAAGTTCAGAGGTAGTTATGCTATTTATTTTTTTATAATGAAACATATTGATTAAAATTATATATTTTACATGTTCCAGATTTTATTTGCTTTTGATTTCCAAGGCTATCTTCTTTTCCCAAATTTAATTCTCAACATCATGTATCCGTGTGTATAATTAAGAAGTATGATAGCGTTATAAATTCTTAATTTTAGAATTCTAGAAAGCATAATAGAAGTGATTAATTTTTACATAGAAAATTAATAAGCATTATCCTATCTTAATCATTTTTTATTTTCTGTTAAGTAATTTGAAATATTAAGTCCTTAGATTCCTCCTTATTAAGTTCCTTATCAAAGATGGATTCGGAATGTTTGTATTTGTATAAAAGCTTCTTTATTTATACCATATCATTCCTTAACCTTTTAGTTTTACAGAGCGTATTCCCTCCTTTCCAGTCCGATTCGGGTTAGCTATGTATAATTCAAATCCACGGGACGGAAATAAATAAACACAAATTATATGCCAAAGCCATTTGAATTTCCCTCGGGAACCATACTGTAGGTTGGATTTTCTATTTAACTTTCAGGCCGCAGTTAAGTTCATATGTTTTCTTTTTCCTCATCCCTCCTGCAGAATTGTTTAAAATTTATCGTTTCCGACGTGCTTCGAATCCGCCTGGGTAATTCGTTTTCCAGTTAGTATTAGAAACGTTTCACCGTAAGTCTCCAGGGAACTTATAAATCCGATGAATTAAAAAAAACATTTTTATATTTCGATTTTCGTATTTTCTTATACTTATTCAAGTGGATGAACTTCTAATGAATTGAAATAAGTATGCTGATTTATTTTCTTGTAATGACATAATATGCTTTGAAATGTTAAGATACCTAAAATGACAGCTTAATTCAATTCAATATTGTGTATAGATTTTTTTTTTAAATTCAAAAAGGTCGTATGTGATTTTATTAAATAAATATGACAAAAAAAAACTGAGACAATATAACAAGTAAATATTTTCAGAATATAACTGTGGTTCGAATATGTTGGCACAATATGGATTAAAAACAAATATTACCGGAACATAATAATAATTATAAGTTCTTTATTTATTCTGGGACTGATCCCTTTAGAGTAATTTTACAGGTGTCAGAATTAGAGCCTTAGAGTAAAATACAAAATTTTCAAAATAAAAATGAAATTATAAGTATAATTATAGTTATGAATTTGATATGATGAAAAATAAACAATAAAAATTAACAGAATATATAAAATAAAAATATAATGAAACTATATATCATATTATTAATCATAAGATCATTAACTACTAATAAAAAATGAAAAAAATTCAAATACAAATAAACTAAAAATAATAAACAAAAGGTACAATTACTGCTAATATACATATTTACGAGCTTAAAGCTAAGTCTGAATTATCAAATACAAAAGATAAATAGATAAATAAACCAACATAAAAAGTGATGGAAAAAAAATAAAATAAAATAAATCTTCTAACAATAATAAATCTTAACGGTATAATTCTATTAAAATGAAATAAGTTCTAATTCTAATATCCTTATATAGCTTAATAACTATTTTAATAATATAATTGTTACATCAATAATGTAATTGATATTAATAAATACTCACCAGAATTATCATTATACTTTAAAACATATTTTATGTTTTTGGTTGAGGTATTTTCCTTATATTTTCTAAATACTTTATTTTTTGGTGTTGAGACTCTTGAACCTTTCTCGTGATTGTTATTATTTAATCACCAATTGTTATTAATGAGTGTTTTAATGGTAACTTATAACTCCAATATTCCCCATGCTTGGAGGACCCGTTATAGAACATAATTCATTGACTTGGAACAAGGTGTTGTGGTATGAAGTTAATCTCGGAATGATTGATGGCGGGTCGTGTGCTTTGATAAAAAGGATATTAAGGTCAACTAATTCCCTGACATGACAGGGGACGTTAGAGATATTTAATTGAACTGGTGGTAAGAGTTGAGTATAATATAATATAATGTTAATGTATATACGTATAAAATATTAAAAATTTGATTTTTCTTCTCGAAAATTGATTCCTTCATAATGATTTTTCGATAAAAAAAAATTTTTCGGACTTACCTAATCAATTAATCAAATCAATAAAGATATAATTGGAGAAGTTTGTCTGGGGGTGCGGTCAGCAAAGAACAACATAAATAAACAAAACCATATTTATTTATTTTATGCCGACGTTTCGACCTGAGTTTCAGGTCTTCATCAGGGCTATAGAACATAAGAGATAACAACAACATTTAGAGTAACATACAATTGAAAAGAAATAGTATACAAACAAATTTAGATATTGAATTAAATCATAAATGATAAAAAATTGATAACTGATAATTCATCTACGGTCAACTATCTACACCTCATTATATCTACAGTCAATTATCTACACCTCACAATAAAGATATAATTATGTACAAAATAAATCTATTTAATTGTGTATTAAGTAGATGTTATTATTAGTATATATTACTATTAGATGTTAATAAACTTAATTTTCTACTTTTTTCTTTCTTATAGTTAAATAACCATCTTATTTAAATTATTAATTTTATCAATGTTACATCAATAAATACAGAAGACTTAAAAGACAGGAAACTGCACTTAGATTACGACAGACAAACGGTCTAAATCTCCAATCTATTACAACACACTAATCTACATGACTGTAATAATAACTAAACCTTCGAATCCCTCATATATCCAACCCTTACAATCCTTCCTAAAATCCTCAATGCTCCTTACTTAGCCACAAATAAAATCATATATGCCTTAATGTTCCATATGTAACCGATCTTGCCCGAACCAGATATCATTATAAACTCTAACCACCCAAAACCACTAGTTTCTAACCTTGCTTCCTCTTTCACTCCTGACAATCCTCCGAGGCACTTGAAAAGAAGATGGCCACGAGACCTGTATTGTAAAAACGTCATTAGAATGCTACCAATGGGTAATTTCTCCACACGCCTGTTTCTCGATAGATCTGTATCGCTCCATTATAAATTAAAATAAAATTTACTGGATGTATGTATATAAATGTACAGTTGTAAATTTCAATAAAGACATAAACAAAAAAAATCTTCAGGAGCGAAGTCTAAAAATATTTACTATGTTTTTGTCACAACGAATGGTTACATTTGGTGCTTTAGTGAACAGCATATTTTTTTTTAATATGGCTAATTTGCATACATTTCTCATTGTTAATTTCTTAACTGTTTTATTTTCATTAAAGTCCTTAAATTTATATATATTATACTATTTATTTTTATTTTTTCGAAACTACTTTGTACGTTGAGGTTTGAGCCATATTAACTCGGTAAATTATCCACATAAAATACATTTAAATTTTTTTGCAGTAAAACTTTTATATCACTAACACCCACTGGGAAGATTATTTTGTCCTTATAAGGAGGTTTCTGTTTAGATGGGGTTAACATAAAATTACATAATTGAATTATCTAGATATCATAACTTAAACTGTGAGAACTCATTCCAAAAAAAATAAATAAATAAAAATTGGTGACCATTAAATACACTGCTAAATTGAAAAAAAAAAGCTGGCAATATCCCACGGACGGATTTTTTCTTAATTTGATTTTTAGATTAGCGTTTCTTAATTGCAGTAATAAATTCGGCAAAAGACCGATTTATTTTTTAATAAATAAATATTTTTTTGTGTGTGACGCCCTTCCTGGATTCCTAGAGGAAAATTAAATTTTTGAATCAATGGATTTGCTTGCTCATGTTCATGGCTTGAGTCCATAATGGAGTCATAGCATTACTATACAGTTATAATTTCTGTTGGGAATCAAAATTAGTGTCCGCTTCTGATGAGGGTTTCGTAATAGAAGAGTTCAAATGCATTACTTATATGTTTTTTTGGTTTTGAAACTTTAATAAAATTGGAGTTTGCGTTATACCGGGTGAAGGTTCACTATATTTTGGGGTCATCTGTATGTAGCCAAGCGAGTTAAAGCGTAAACCAGCCAGTGCCGGTTCTGATATATTATAATTTGTTTTTTGTTGTTCCTGAAATCCCTTAGTATAAAAGATTTTCTTTCGACTAGTAAGATGAGACCAACGAGGAAAGTCAGAGATGGTGATGTAAATCCTCTGTTATCTGTAATATAACAAGGGTATTATTTAATGAATTTGTCAGCATCCTAGAAATCAGAGGGAGGCAGTGCACAAAGGAGTGTTTATAGAGCTTAGATCCTTGATTGTGAGATGAAATATGGATCCTGGATCTAATATCTGGTGGATATTATTATTTCAGAAATTAAATGGGTGTGCCCAATCTAAACTCAATGAACTGGCTTCTTCAGCGTCTGTCCCTCCTGCATTGTTCGGCGGGCCTCCGGTATTTTCTAAATTTACACAGAGTCTTTCTACTGTTAGAAATTATCTTTTGATATGAGTTAGAGGAAAGCCCAGGTTTCTAGCTTACAAGGTTATGGTAGTCACGAAATTGATACTTCATAGTAAATTTAACTACTTAATCTTCTCTACTAGACTGCACAATAGGGCATGGTAGGAAGTCAAGCTTCCATTTCGTGGAACCACCACAAAAATAAAAATTGGCCCTTAGGTCGGATTCGACCCAGCGCCACTGCAGCCTCGAGACAAAGTTGGTTTCTTAACTCCCTTGGCTACAAAACAGCTCCCCTCCCCTCCCATTTGTTTAACTATCCCAAGCAGTGCAAAAAGAATAATCAAGGGGGATTATGATAATGAAGACAAACAATATTTGATAGACAACAGCATCATCTTCAGTTTGGTGTTTTTAATCAGAAAGCTGCTTATTTATATGATTATTTTCTTAATTAGTTCGTCTACGGAAAATATTGGGACAGTTTTGTCCAGGAATTCGTCAGGAATACATTTTTACAATGATTAAAATATTCTTAAGGAGTGAATTTATGTTTAAAATATCGTTTATTATTCATTTTTTTTTTAAATTTTCAAATCCTCTTTATTGATATATAATTACAAATACAAATATATGATAATACAGAATATATATACATATTACATACTGACTTTGTTTGCCGTGTGGCAGTATAAGTTGAGTTACAGGGTCTGCTGAAGGCGGTTTCACATTGGTAACATACTAGTTGGGGGCTTGCATAGAATGGAAAGGGACCATTCCGGCTGGTGGTGGTGGTGGTGTGATGACTCCAAGCTGTTTATTATTCATTCGTAATTATATTACGTGTTATAATTCCAGATGCTGATATACTCGCTGGGTTCCACTATCCAGGGCCTTGTGACTTGGGGCCAGATATCGGTCGGGCTGAGGGCAGTCCTGTCTAAAATGCTGCTCACTGATCTTTACGCCAGGGCGTCCCTCATGGATCTACTAGATGTGAGTACTTTGATATTTCTATTTTTTTATTAGGTACCTTTCCTATTTTCAAAAAGGAAAACATAATGGCATACAGCTATGTCAAAAATTGTAAGAATTTTTTAAAAACGACTCAACCTCCCATGTTGCTTAGATATGAACTTAATTTCAACATTACCTTATCCTCCGCTCCTACCTCTCAGATCGT
>NW_027106472.1:59250-69009 GCF_000696795.3 Halyomorpha halys
TGAGATCATTTATCAATATTACCTATTGCCCACAACTGTGTGGCAGATTGTAATATCTATCAATAAATAAATCTAATTAATTAAAAAAAAAAAAAAAAAATTTCAACATAAATCTTACGGAATATCTGACTATAAAAAATTCTATCACAATAATGGAAGAAACAACATCTTGTTTGTTGTAGTGTTTTTATTTTATTTCATTTTGATGATGCCTGAAAAAATATAGTTAGGCTTCATCTATTTGCCTTTTGATTTAGTTAGTATCATAAATGATTTCAACAAGAACTCTAGATGATCCATCTGCAATAAAAAAAAAATATCATACCTTAGAATTGATGCAGCAACTTTATTTTATCGAGTACCTGCGTAAAAACAGCAGCAGTTATCAGTTATAGTAAAACAAATTTCTTTTCGTTGAAATCATCTTTTCCCGTCACTATATTATTAGAGTATTTTTTTACACCTAACGGTATTGAAATAAAAACTTTATTATTTATAGTACTCGACTGGATTACTGATGTGTAACAATCCTACCATTCAACGCCATCAATTCTCATTTTTGTTTAAATAAATTTTATTTAAAATATCCATTGATGTATACAGACCAATAAGAACCCATTACAAAAGACAACCCACGGGGAAAATGTTGAACCATTTCGCTGCTGGTTGAGAGAGCCTATTTTAATCCACTCCCTCAGTCAACATTTACTGAGAGGGATCCTTCTTCAATTTTCTCCAGAAATTCAAAAGATTATATTTCCTAATACCTAAGAATAATGGAAAACCGGTGTCTTTTCGAATGTCTTTTGTCTGAATGTCTCGCAAAAAAAAAGTTGATTATTTAAATTATCAATGCTCCCATGATTAAAAATTGTGTCAAAACATATTGTTCGTATTAAATACCTTGACTTTATACAATATACTTTAAAAGTTTTTTTGTAGCTGAAGGATATTAGCGTCATGCCCGTAGTATATGCACATTATTAGTTCTGAGTTCAAATAAAAATTAGACATTAATTTTTTTTGCATATTTGCATATTATGAAATGATGTTATACAGGCATCCTGCATAACACTATTTCATAATTTCTGTCAATTATGTCTGTTTTCTTATCAATAACAAGATGTTTTGTACCAAATTCTAATCACCTTCTTATATTAAATCTGAAACTAAGCTATCTTTAATGTACTCCTGGATATTTCATGCATTTAAAAAAATGTATCTTGTTCTTCATTTAAGAAATCCATTCTTTTTGTAAATTTTAAGTCCCTATGAAGTTTGGACGTTTTTTACATTTTCGTTCATATTCCTGTTACGATTTTCTTAATATAGTATTTTGAATTGATTTAAGTGATATCCTGTAGATTTGGTATGTTATCAAGTCGGACGCGATATACTTCTATAAATTAAGAAATTTAAATGCGAAAATTGAAGTTGGAGTCTAAGAGCGAATGCTTTACCCAGTATATTCATTCTGTAGAAATTATTTATATGTCACTATTTTTCTGAAATTCAAATAATTTTAGATTGAATTCGAAAAGAAATTCTTTTTATCTTTTTGATAAAACGACACATATCAAAATCTTATGTAATAAAATTTAGTAGATAGATTAATAGAAAGAATCTTTTTTTTTTTTTTTACTAAATATTTAGGAAAGATATTCATCTTATTGAATTTTTTAATTTATTTATATTTTCAATATATGAATAAATTAGTTAGGAAAAGTAAAAAAAAAGAAAAAAATGTGTTATCAAACCCCTGGAATTAACAGACAGACAGTGAAAGAATTTTTTTTTTTTAAATGAGAGATTGATATTATATTTCTTCTTTTTATCTCTATTTCATTAACTCATTGCTTTCCTTCATCATACTGTTACATAATTTAATAATAAAAAAAAAAAATATATATCATTAGGATCAGAAGATACTACAAGGTATTGAGTTCCTAAAAAGGACGGTTGATCGATTCAGGGATCAACATAGTTGAAAAAACATTAAATTAAATTAGTATGGACTAAGTAAACAGCTGAGAGAGTGTACTAAAGCATTAACTATATATATAAAACACGTATGTGGTCAGCCGATATTAGTCTATTGTAGTTGCATCTAATATAACTAATCTGTGTTTAGAATGCTGTGGAATCTTCCTGTGTTATTATCATAAATTTACTCGTATATGGTTATATGTTAATTATTGTCAGAGCACAGTAACAGTAAAGATTGACCCTGTATATAAATGTTTCACTAACCCCGCTATATTGAGAGCAATAATTTATTATGATACTCCAATCGACTGATAGGAACAGATTGTACATAGTCGCCTCTATCCCACATGACAATCGTCCCTCGGAAGGTTTATAGCCTAGGTGATGTGAGGGTGGTTGACAGGAGTGCCATGTGGCAAGTGGTGTACCCTGTGACCATTTGTTTATCGATTGGGGATGGAGTGGGAACCGTAGGAGAGGATTTACACGGCCTGTTCGCAGCACTTGTGCCTAATGGGGTCGCTCTTTAATCATCCGAGCTACATGACTCACCAGGTGCCGCTTTGTTAGATCACTCAAGCTCAATTAACTCATCGCTATCTCT
The DNA here is from genome assembly GCF_000696795.3 of Halyomorpha halys. Taxonomy (NCBI): domain Eukaryota; kingdom Metazoa; phylum Arthropoda; class Insecta; order Hemiptera; family Pentatomidae; genus Halyomorpha; species Halyomorpha halys. The sequence goes on from NW_027106472.1 coordinate 61,841, forward strand.
ACTCGACTGACTCGGTTCACTCTCCACTACTGGCGTCGTCCACACTCACCTTGTTACTTTATCTTGGCTTAAATTAGTCATCTTACAAAAACATTCATCGCACCATTTAACAAATGATCCCACAAACAATACTGTAACCAATCGTTCATGAAATAGTTTTAGGAGTTAAACTCAGTCAAAACCCTACTGAGTTTGCAAAAGAATTACAATAGAGAATTCCTTAATCGGTTTATTTATTCTTGAAAGTTTTCAGTGGATTGTCTTTATCCTGTTTATTTATATATATTTTATTTTATACCAGATCGTCCTGGTGGGCCTTACATGGTTGATATAACCGTTATATTATTTTTTTTTTTTTAACAGTTGATTATGAGGGGGTATAGTCTGGTACAAAAGACACCCCTAACTATATACAATGTTATTATTGAAAGAAAAAAAATATCATAAACAGATAAAAATAATGCTTCTTAATAAAAGAGGAAAGTAAAATTAATAAGAAAAAATAATATTATAGGTACACTTAAATAAAACAAACAATTGCCCTCTAATAGTAAAAAGAAACAAGTTAATTTGAAAAAGAGACGAGAGAAGAAAAGAGAAAAAATAAATAAATAATGAATAAATAAAATGAGTAATAATAAAAAGTAAAATAGAGGTGGTGTGACTATGAATTAATTTTATATTTTATAAAAGAATGTCCTGTAGCAGTCTGGGCTTCAGTCTTCGGGTTGAGGTTGGGTTTCACAGGTTGTAGGTCACTGCTCCTTTAACTGTTGGGAACTGAGAGTGGAACTTCATGAACCGTTTTTTTTATGTAATCCTCTATTGACTCCATCTGTAACTCGCGATTCAATTGGCTATTTCATATGAACCAAGGAGCATTAACTGCGATTCTTAGGACTTTATTTTGAAGAGATTGTAGTTTTTTCCTTTTCGTAAAGGATGCCGCTCCCCAGACTTCACAGCCGTACATCAGCAGTGGCCTGAGAATTATTTTAAATTTTATCCAGTTGCAACCTCGATATTTTATAAATTTATTCATCACATTAAAAATATATCTGGCGCGGCAAGCTGATATAAAAATATATCAGTTAATTAAAATTGTTTTCTCAACTATTTATCCATTGAAAATACTAAGAATTATTCTATTGTGTTAGTCATCCTGCCAACTGATAGACTCATTTATTCTTTAAGTGAATTAAAAACAGTTTAATAACTATAATATTAACTATAGTGTTATAAAAAGTTTGATCTGACTGGCGAAACTGCGCTAGTCTCCGCAAGTAACGACTTTCTTAATAATATTATATTTATTCGACTGGATTTGTTAAATATTATATTTCTTGAAATATATTTGGCTTTGCTACTATATAATTAGTCTATATTACAATTATTATTTTCTGAAATGTGTTTTCAACATGGAAAAAAATATTGTTGCTATTATCTCATTAAGTTTGTTTATATTTATCAATTTCACCACAAATAAAAATATAAGGCGGTTAATAATTTCAGATAAACAAAATTAAATGTATTTTAGTGGAAGATTTTTTAAAATCATCATTTTTGACCTGTTTGACTATTTCAATGAGGTTAAAAAAACCTGGCCGATATCAAAGAACACTTAATTGTGCTTGAATATGCTTAATTCGATAAAAATTGTTTGACACATTGTCATTATATAGGCCCAAACTGATCATACCGGAGTTTAGGCCTATATAACTATGATGTTAGCCTGTTAGTTTGTTAAACATAAGTATTATAAGTGGAGACAATTTTAAGTTTTAGGTGTTCATTCAAAAACTTTTATTCGCGTCTTTAGAGCTTTTTATGTAGGTTACTCCGTCGAATCTTTTAAGAAAGTTTAAAATTAATTATAACAATTTGTCATTAATCTTTCTCTTGCTGTATATACATTTTGGTATAGTAAACTTATTCCTTCATAGACTGTGACTTATCTTCTAATGGGAAAGGCCCATCCTTCATGTTCCTTTGACGTAAAGCAGAAACGTCCCCGATCGGCTGCTCCAAACTGAAATTCATCATTCGTTGTCATCCTTGCAAGATGAGAAGTAGCGCTAAGAATAATTTTAAAATCTTTTAAATGCTGTAGAACATCCCCAATATATTGTCTACTACACCAGTACTGTGTAAGGTGTATGTTGTGACCATATTACTAGAATCCAAGTTATTATTACACTTTCCAATAAATTTTATCGTTTTATGGAACTTCATGTAGGATTTTTTCCAGTATAAAAAAGAATTCAATTAATTAATCCCAGCAATCAATAAGAAGATCTACACCGACCAACCCAAAAAGGATGAGTAACTACTTCTCTTAAAAAAAATTGTTTCACCTGATCAATACAATTAAACAAATTTAGTTATTTAAAAATATTTACTAGACTGCGTATTGTATGAGGTGCCTTGTTCGAGATGCTGATAAGAGCAATGTTGGCAAATCAGTTCTTTCATTATAGATTTGGCCCATTATGAGATTTGCCTGTCCAATCGACAGGGTCCCACTGTGTAATTTCAGTGTAATTACTGCCGGCTGACTAATAGGGATCTGATTCGCTTTGTTCAATTATTTGTACTGAATAAATTTTTATTTAAATTTTCTTTGTTTCTGTATCGTTATTGCTTTATCGTTTGACAGTAATTAAAATTTGTAGATATATCTATAGCTTACTACTTATTAGTGCTATATACATAGAAACTAACTGTATGAAAAATACAGTAAAAGGTTTTCTCTTTTAAGGAAATTAGTTTAAACATGTAATTTTTCGAGAAAAGCTCTTACAATTTTGATTGAAATCAGTGCATCAAGAGATCTTCAATATCAGCTATAGTTTTTTCTTCATTGAAATAGTTTAACAAGGGCTTGAATGCCGAATTTTAAAAAATCTTCAATTTTGTTTATCTGAAATGAATAATCGGTTCTAATTGTTTAAATAAATAAACTATTCTTTGATTGGGAGAACAAATCATGATGAATTCGTTTATTGGTTTTGTAGTGTAAGAAACCTCACTCATCAACATGATTAGAAAAAATCATTTTGGAGGGTTTTTTTTTACACTCTCCACGAATGTGGGTTCCCAAGCTTTGTTTAATTGGTTGGTGGACGCGTGCTTATTGCTATTTTTGTGATTTTCGAAAAAAAAGAAAAAAAAAACGTAAGACAAGTGTTAAGGAGTTCTTTAGATAAAAAAGATGCATCCAAGCAGAACTTTGACCCTACATTTCAACCTGTGCTGGTATTATGTAAAATAAATATAATTTTGAATTTAAAAAATGTGATAATAAATGAAACTGCCTTTTATAGAGTATTTCTGCTCTAATCTGATTACATAAATATATGTATATAAAATACATATTAAAAAATACGTTAAAAAAAATTAATATAAAATATAAAAATATATCTTATAGGTGTCACAACCAAAGAAACCAATCTTAGAATAAATATATATAACTTAAGTTATCATATTCTTTAATATTTTTGATTATTTTAAAATTCAAGATAATTTAAATAAACTATTAAAACAAAAAAAAGTTCATAATGTTATATAAGAAAGACTTCTAAATAATTAAAATTCAGAGTTGAGCAACACAAGAATAACTGTAAAATTGTCAAAAATATTAATACAACAGCACTGGCCCAACATAGTATAAATTGGAAACAAGAATTTCATTTTAAAAATCCAAAAATCTTAGACATAGTAAATACACAAGAAATAGAAAAATAACAAAAGCAATACATATCACTAGAACATTGATAACGCTATTAATTTTAAAACTGATACTGAACATTTATGTACACATTACTTAGATATTGTTAAGCATTTATTAATTTAATTTTATACATCAGTATTGTTTATTGGAACAAATTTAATATAATGGTGTAGTGATGTAATATATTTTTTAAAAAATATTTTTAATTGATTAGTCATCTTTTGTGGAATAGTGGTTGGAGATAATTGACATCGATTGTAATGCACATGTTATCACTTCTATAAGGATAATCTTGTTTCAGGAATTTTTTTTTAAATTGTTTTATTCATTTATTTATTGATATTTACAACTGTATAAAAAATACAACAAGTAAATTTGATCGTGATGACATAATGATATGATACAGGATGTAGAGAAACTACCCAGTAGTAGAACTCTAAAAACAGTTATTAACACAGTATAAGGTCAGGAATGGAAGAGGAAGCAAGGTTAGAAACTAGTGGGTTTGGGTGCTTAGGGAGTTTATTAGGGAAGGAATAATATCGGGTTCGGGCTAGATCGCTTAAATAAGGAACATGAAATAGGTCTTTTTATTTCAGGAATTTATATAATATTTTTTAGATCTCCTTATTTATAAGTATATATGGAATTTTTTAATTTATTTATTTTTTTATTATTTTTTTTATTATATAATTAATTTATTTATTTATTAATTTACTATAAAATTGGCAAAGATATGATTATTGAAATATTTTTATGACTAATAACAGTTAAATGTTATTTAAGGAGATTTAAAAAGTTGTAAATTTATTAATTGTTGTATGCATAAGGTGTGTGATTTTTTTTTTTTTTTTCATTTTTTGTATATACTAGTCCATATTTTCTCTCCTAAATCACTCCCCTGGAATTCCTATCGGAAAAATGAGCTTGTTGCGCTAAAGTAGGAGTTATAAATTCTCATTTGGAGACCTCTCGCGTGATGGAAACCGAGAAACCCTCGGCCCAAATCCGGGGGCGGAGGGGGGGGGGCAGGAGATTGAATTACTAAATCTAAATCAGAGGCGCTAATATCGCTCCAGCTACTTCTAGTTCTACTTTTCTCACTTAGGCATTCATTAGCTCCATCTGATCCCTCTAGCCTTACTGTTCAACTCCTACGCTTCTAACTGCTATTAATGCTTCTATCGGCACCATCCACATTTATATACATCTCAATTAAAGGGGAAAACAGGTATGTAGCAAAACGGGAAAATAAATGTGTTTTTTTCATCATCATAAACCTGAAAAAAAACTTCACTTTTGAAAAAGAAATAATATGAAATTGACGAATGAACACAATCTTCCTTATTTAAATAAATTAGATTATTTCACAAACAACAACGTTTCGACTTATCCCCATAACAACAAATTTAACACATGCTATAACATTAACCCCATATCACATTATTCATTAAAGCATTCATAAACTATTTACCTGATTAAGTTTTTTATATATAATATTTAATTAACTACTTATTTGTCATTTCATACTAATATTAAACATATTATTGTCATTAATTGAAACTTTTTATAATATCTAATATTACACATTTTTAAATCAGGAGAATAATTACCTTCCTGAAGGTTATCTTTAACTATGATAATTAATAGACTATAACAATAATCTCCTACCTCTATTGCCAAAAAGATGAACAATCTAACTAAATTTAACAATTTATAAAAAAAAAACAATTTTTATATAATAAACAACAAAAATTAAATAAATCTAAATTCTATAACTATTACACAAAACTAATATGTTAATTTATTTATAATGTCTATATAGTGTGTGCCTAAAGTCTTCATATTAGTTTCAGAAACTCTTCCAGTTGAAGATCATTAATTTAAGAAAAAGAAATAATTGTTTATAATTTAACAGTTTAACCAGAAAGCTCTATAACGAAGAACTAAAACGTCGGCACGAATTATTTTTTACTGACCGCACCTCGTCTTCTCCACTTATTATATAATTATGTTTGAAAAGACGGAATAAGTGAGATTTTGAAAATGTAATTGGTCAACAACTTTTTGCAAATCAGTAATATTAAAATTTCTTTAATATTATTTTAGAAATTTTATCATTATTAGTCGGGCTTGCGATTGTTGGACTTTTTTTCGGACAATTGCGGTTTTTGTTGATACCTACCGAATTCCTAAGACAGCTTGTTGCTTTCGAATTAAATTTAACAAAAGACAATCATGAAATCTGTAATTGAATGGTCATGCGCCGACGAAAAGGTAAAAAATAAAGTCCAACTTATTCTCCAGTACTTGGAGGGGAATTGATAAATGAGCATAGCTCTCACAGCGTCTTCCACTTTGATCAAATTTGAAATTTGTTGGAAAAATAAAAGAATGTTGAATCTTTTAAATTATATAAATATTCCTTATTTTTAAATATATTAATTAATTTTAAGAAATATAAGTAAAATAGAGACCATCCTTTTGGGATTACCCTAGTAACTATTTCTACTTTTTCGGACATTAATAAATGTCGTTGTAATCAAGGTTTTTTTTTTTTGTTAATATACTCATAACCTTGGTCACATTATTACAAACCGGGTTTCGCAGTAACAAGAGGACAGGCAAATGATATTTTTCATTTACCCGGAGAAAGGTGAGTTAAAAAAAAAAATACAAGAGTAAGTAAAACAAACATCAAATTTCCCGTGGTTCCTCAAAACATTTTTAATAAAAGACGAGACGACCTAGATGATGAGGACTACTGAGCCACCTCAGCCCCTGACTTGGCCTGGATCCTTATTAGCAGGGAGGAAATAGGAGGTGTTGCTAAAGGAGCTGCAGGAAATGAAGGAGTCGGAGCGACAGCCTGGAGTATCTTCCTACGGTCCTCTCCTTGCTTCAATCAGCTGAGTCTAAAGAAGGCTCAGTATTCTCTAGTAGGGTAAGAATTAAGGAAATAGTTTTTAAACAAAGATTTTCATCGGATAAAAATATTTTCCAAATTTGAAAATTGTTCAGAATGTAACTATTAAGAAAGATACTCACCAAATTAAAATTCACAGAACCCCGTGGTTAATATATTCTTTTGGCAATACACAGCGAAGGTAATGTTTACCTGGTTATCTAAAAGTGACCAAACTATTCTAACCATGATGGGGGGAGGATCAAGTTTTTCATTTTGTGGGACTGTTACTTATTGAAAAGTCAACGCCTCCAGATCGGATTCAAACCGACGCCGCCTGCAGATCTCACAGCGATAGACCTATAACTAACCAATTGAGCAAGGGACGGCCCCGTGGTTAATATTTATTTTTTATATTGTTAAATAGTTGATATTTTTTTTCTTTGTGTGTGTGTGTGTGTGTGTGTGTGTGTGTGTGTGTGTGTGTGTGTGTGTGTGTGTGTGTGTGTGTGTGTGTGTGTGTGTGTGTGTGTG
>NW_027106472.1:69084-71343 GCF_000696795.3 Halyomorpha halys
TGTGTGTGTGTGTGTGTGTGTGTGTGTGTGTGTAGTTGACCGTAAAATTTAAATATAAGAAGATGGTCAGGGTTGCTGTCAAAAAAAGAACAAATAAATTATAACTATTTTAATGTCCGACGTTTCGCCCCACATTTCAGGGCTTCATCAGGGCTAAAAAGATACAAAAAAACTGAGAATATTACAACAATAAGATAGAATAAGATAATTTAAGCTAGGATAAATATGTAAAAATAAAGTGATAAGAAATTACATATAAATAAAATGAAGGAAGACATAAAATAGCATCAATATAAAATAAACTTGAACAAACAATGATAAGACTAAAAAATAAGTAACAATGACAAGAGTAAACAATTTTTAAAATATACAGTTAAAAAAACACAGGAGACATACATAAAACAAAAACAATAAAAAAAAAAAGAGAGAGAAGAAAGTAGAGATTAAATAAACGTCTTGAAAGAATAAATATAAATAAAAATAATAATGATAATAAATGAGCAAAGAAAAAATCAGGAACACCAACCTGTTCAAAGCGAAAGGTTGAACAGAAAGCGGCAGCGTGGAGGATTGGGGAGGAGATGACCAGGCCGTTTAACGGCTATATGATGAAGCCCTGCAAAGTGGGGCGAAACGTCGGATATTAAAATAGTTATAAACTAGTTGTTCTTTTTTTTACCGCAATCCTGACCATCTTCTTATACATAATAATACAAGTTTTCAGACAAAAGGGCAATAAGGCAGACAAAAGGGCATTAGCGTTCAAAGTATTCATTCAATCCATATATACAGGCTATGTTGAAGAAAAAAAAATGATTGTTGTATATTATTTTAAAACATAAAAAAAAAGAACAAACAGTTATAAAAGAATAATTTATTCTCTAGATGAAGAAAATTATGTTTAAGTAAACAAAATAAATACATCTGACACTAATTCGCATATACATACGATATTTGTGCTGTCCTATAAATGCATCCTAGGCAACTCTGAACCAAGCTTTACCTGCCCCGTGTGGAAGGTTATGCTGGGCTCTAAGATATACCAGTGGTTTTCGCAGCAGTATCACTCATTTAAGGCTTATGTGCTGATTTATTGTTAGAACTAGTTCGAATAAATTACGAAGAAACGTTTTACACTGGAAATTCCCGTGGTTACATTTTGTAGTCAAAACCTTTTTATATAATTAGATAGTAAATTTTTTCTTAACTGCCGTCTCACTGTCTTATACAGGAATGAGATGGTTCTGTGATAAGGCGCTATACTACTAACTCGTAATCACGTGATCACTCGTAAAGTGGGTACCCTTAGTTGGGGAAAAATCAGGAGGTTAAGAATGATTCTAACCAAACCACCTCCTTGCATAAACGTTCCTTACGAAGTATTGATCCCTTGACTCTTCATGACTTGCAGTTGTACAGATTTACTTTTTTTATTATATACTTATATTTATATTCCACTATGTATACCTTTCGAAATTAAATAATTCCTAAAATAAACTCTAAAGAAAGAAGAACCAATCGGGTCTCCTGAAAAAGACCATGAAGAAATAAATGCTCTTCAGTTTACTGACCCTTTGGTCCAGAAATTTATCCTTAAACATTTTTTCCTGTTAGCCTATTTGTCTTGAGTCTCATTTCTTTCTCTTCAGCTCTCGGTAATTTGTTAGAGACGGTACTGAGTTCCAGGTCGAGCTTCTTTCTTTTACATTACGACGTAATGTATAAACCAATCACAGCACCTGGGTCATTCTCCAAATTTAGTTGTTAATAATTTTTAATCATCATTTGTTATTTGTATTACATTTAAATAGAGTGATTCGATTATTTTAATTTTTATATCCTTCAGACAATGGCTCCTTGACAATTTTTTAAAATATGCACCCATTATTATAGTTTTTTTAATTAATATTAATTTAAGTTGTATTCTAGGGAGTGATATATACGACTAAGGAGCAATAGAAGTAAATAGAGCATCCCAGTCCTCTATTAATTATGAAAAAATATTTATTTATTTTGCAGTATTGTAAATATTTTCTTGCTTTCTTCCTCTACCATATTATCCAATCCCGCCGTCCTCCGTACATCTCTGACATCCTTCAATTCAAATCCTTAGTGCATTCCCGCAATACCCGCTCACGGCCTTCAGACTTATAGGTAACTGCCCATCGAACCGCAGCCTTTGGTAGATCTTTCCTCATCCGTTTGTAGTTCTAATACCCTTCCAACCTTCAAATCCCGTATCTTCGACCACCTCCTGTC
>NW_027106473.1:0-1141 GCF_000696795.3 Halyomorpha halys
ATATATAATTTGATCTGACACAAATGGATGGATAGTTCATTCACCTCATTCACATTCAGTATAATTTGGTTTACCATTTATTTATATTACATAATAGGTTACTACTCGACTTGGGCAGTATTTGCTAAAATAGATATAATTTAAATTTGGATATATCAATATTAACCTCTTCATAGTCATAACACAAGGGCTGAAACATTTGAGAAAAATAAAAATAGTGATAGAAAAGAGCAAAAGAAGTTTATGTTCCGAATTAATATTTTATTCCATATATTATCGATCTTGGGGGTGCGGGTAGCCGCGGGGTAAGTCCTGTGGCTACTAACTCTAAGGACCCGAGTTCGAATCCTCGGATGTTCGGCCAGACAGACAATTATGTTTTGTTACACTGTAGCCGTGAATCAACCCTTGTAGGTTCTCCGAAATTGGGTACCCTTAATTGGGAAAAAATGTGGCGGTCGAGCGTGATTCTGACCAAATCACCTCCTTGCACAACCGTTGGTCTAGTAACAGTACTCCCTTACAAAGTACTGAACCCCTGATCCTTCATGTGTTTAATTTAATTTAATATTATCGATTTTATAGAAACCTCAAAGGACTGAAGTTGACAGCAGTTTAGGTACTGGTCTCCTAGCTCTTTCCTCTGGGTTCGAATCCTGCAATAGCAAATAATTTTTCTTTTTGTTTAAACCTCATATATTGCCTTCAAGGTCAAAAATTAAAAACGCATTAGTTCTTAATCCATATATTTTTTCTTTTTTAGTACATTCCGGGGATACTGTATCACCCTTTTCAACTTCTATAACATTTTTCTTAAATGAGCAAATCAACCATTGCATACGATCAATTAGTTTCATTTTTAATTATTAATAGATAAAACAAGTTAAATAAATAAATAAGCATTTTAACATTATTTGATTTACTTCTTTATTTGTTTACTGTTTTTTCTATTATTAATTGTAAATATTTATATTGTTTACAATTTAAAAAATATTTATATAAAACAGTTCAAACGGAAAAACCGACTTTTTAATTTTATTTTTATTATTATAATTACGGAGTTGAGCTTTGGGGCTCCACTAAACCATCAAATTCCTCCAGAATCCAATCCTTACAGTCCAAAATCCTTCGTAAAATCCTT
>NW_027106473.1:2736-3211 GCF_000696795.3 Halyomorpha halys
GTAAAGGTGATTTGTTGGGATTTATTTTTATCCTCCAATTTCGGCACCATTCTTCGAGGGTTGTGCTATGAATTGCTATTGATTGTATCCGAGACTGGACAGTTTGGGATACAATTAAAGAATTATTATCAACTAGAAGACACATGTAAGGAGCATTGAGGATTTCGAAGGTTTAGTGGAGCCCCAAAGCTCAACTCCGCATGTCCAGATTGGCCTTATTATTGTCATATAGATCAGTCTTTTGTAATGGATTTGAAGATCAGACCGTTTGTCCGGTAAGAGCTGAAGTAGTCGAAATCGACGTGTGCAGTTTCCTGTGTTTTCAGTCTTGTCTGATTCCAGGTTAGTTGTTTGTCCAGATGTAGTACAAGGTAGCGGAACTGTTCGACAGGGGCAACATTATTAAAGGAAACTGTAAGGTAGTCGTTAGGTTTATGACGAAGGGTAAAGGTGATTTGTTGGGATTTATTTTTAT
>NW_027106474.1:0-4649 GCF_000696795.3 Halyomorpha halys
ATTTTTTTTTTAAATAAAATATTTTTTATGACTTCTTTTACAATTAATTCAAAATATATTCAAAGCAATGAAAATAACTATTCTATATAAGCTAAAGATGATAAAAATAGATATATTTGATTATCTTTCTGGGTACTGTCTATATTGAGAATGTTCTCTACATTAACATAAGGAGGTGAATCGGATATATATTGCTGCAGGTACCTCTCTCTATATACATTGGATGATGGGCACTGGAGAAGAAAATGTTGTAGGCTGTTAAATATATATTGTTTACAGGTATTGCAGATTTCTTCATCTTGTAAGATTTATTTTTGCAGATAAATATTGATGGCGTGTGGGTTCGAGATTCTTAATAAGCTGACAACTCACGTTTTGAGCAAATAAGTATTAAAAATTAAGTACACTTCAGGGGAAATATCTTGAGGAGGGTTCTGCACACTGGGTTATAATTTGAATTTAGAGTTCTATTGATGTTTAGAGACAGAAAATGATTCTTTATTATTTTTATATAATAGAAACAAGGAAAAAAATACCAATTATAATTGGAAATAAAGGTAGTTTAATCACCGCTCTATTTTTGTAGTAGTAAGATAAAATGGATATATATCATTTAGAAATAACCTTCGAAGAACACTTGATCTAAATATGAGGGACCATCGGATTGAGTAGAAACTTGATATATCCTGGAAAAGTGGGAGTAGTTAATAGGACCTACAAGACGATCCGTCTCCCTCTTTTATAACTTAGCGTCGCAGTTTGCCAACAAAAGTGACTAACTTTATTACGAAGCCTAACCTAAAGCGATCCCAGTTTACGAGTGCTCTCAATGTTATCCCCTTAATTAATCGGGTTCATTATTTGCTAGTTAATTAGTTGCCTCAACTCCTACAAGTGCTTATTACATCGTAATTGACTAATTAATGTTTTCGAGTTTATATTAGTCCAGTGATTTAGGAAGAAATGGCAAAATAGATTGATTTTGAGAAAAATAGGTTTATATAATAATCATTATCTTTAAATATTATCATGTCGATCAGCTAACACATCGTTGGTTTCTGAAAGAAACGGATTTGAGTTATAGTTGCAGATTTAAGATTAAGGCTAATTTTTCATTTTGATATACGTCGGTTGATCGTATTAGTTAGTGAAAGAAAAAAAATTAATTAAATTAAAAAAATTAAAATTGTACTGCTATAACCCAGGAAGGGTCAGGTGCTCAGTACTTTGTTAAGAGAAGTCTGTTACTGAATGAACGGTTGCACAAGGATGTGATTTAGTCAGAATAACGCTCCAGATTTTTACCAAATTTAAAAGGCTGGGTGGATCCCAGGAGAGCTCTAGAACCCATAGGAGTTGAATCATGGCTACAGTGTAACAGAAAACAATTCTCTGCCCAGCCGGATTCGAACTCGGGTCCTTGGAGTTAGTAGTCACGCGCTTTACACCGTGGCTACCGCGCTTCCTGAAAGTACAAATATACTCAAAGAAATTAATGAATGACACCCGATTTTTTTTTCTGAGTCGGCTGATATTTAAAAAAAAATTCATAAATTTTAATATATTTACAAAACCTTATAAGAATGAGCAACATAGTAACACAAGAACTATTTTATACCCTATATAAATTCTTGGATTGGAAAAGAACTTACATTCAACCAAAAAAAGAAGAACATTAAGTTGGTTTGGATATATTAAAAGAATATCAGGCAAAAGACTGGGCAAAGACAACGACGTAATTAGAAATGGTAGGAATAATGAAAAGAGAGAGGCCTTGGGTTAAATGGAAATTTGAGGTGGAATAATGTTTGGTGTGACAAGGCATGAGGAATGAGAAAGCTTTGGAGGAAGAGTAGAAAACATGATCGAATGAAATAAAGGTCTTGAAAAACCAAAATCATAATATAAGTAATTTGATTAAATCTCTGAGGTAGATCCTGAATTCACGCACGAATTTAAAAGAAATACTCTATGGGGTGGTTTACGTACAGAAAGTAAGTGATTTGATCAAATTAACTTGAAGTTTTACTAAATATTCAAAATTATGTTGTTACTATCTATCATATACATTTAAAAGTAATTTATTTAATAAACTGTACATTATTAAATGTAGAGTAGGTAATACAATAATTATAGCTGAAACACAAATAATTCATTCTCAACTAATTACTAAAATAATATGATTTTTAGCTGATAATTTTTAAAATCAAAAAGGATAGTTTTTGGAAAATTTTTAACATGTTTAGAGAATGTAATTGATACATAACAATATTCATTAATTTAGTTTAGATATCTTTTATTATCTTTTTCTAGGTAGTTTTAACAATAATAATAAAAATAATATTCTTTATTTATTTTGGCATTGATCTCTTTAGAATAATTTAAGGCGTCAAAATCAGGCTTTCATAATCAAATCGTCATAAAATATAATGAAACAATGAATTTGAAAGTATAAAAAAGAACAACAATAATTAGCAGAATATATAAACTAAGAAAATAAAAGTATATGTCATATAATAAAACATGAGATGACTAACTTTTGATAATAAATAAAAATGGAAAAAAAAGATAGAAAATTATATACAATTAAACAATAATAAATGGAAAGGTACAATTTCTGCTAATATACATTTTTACAAGTATAAACGAAAATCTGAAACATTAAATACAGAAATATTAAACCTTGTTTGAAACTTTCAGTTGTTATTCTTCTAGAATTGGGTGGACGTCGAAGATACGGGATTTGAAGGTTAAAAGGGTATTAAAACTACGAATGAAGAAGGGAATAAAATTCCAGGGGAAAGAGGAACGGATGAGGAAAGGCTGCGGTTCGATGAGCACTTCTCTGGATTCTTTTCTTGTGTCCAGTGACTAATTCGATTCTCTAAGTCTTCTTGAAGCTTCTCTGTGGCAAGGAATAGGTCAGAAGGTGAGAAGGAAAGGTAAATTTGGAAATCATCTGCGTATAAATGGTATTGAGAATGTTCGATAAGGAGGGAAAGGTCATTGATGTAGATGGCGAAAAGGGTGGGAGAAAGCTATGAATCCTGAGGAACACCAAAGGTAAGAGGTCGAGTCATTGATTGTGATTTATCTGGAATCACTACGTACTGGGAGCGATCGGAAAGGAAGGATTGAAACCAGCGCAAAGCACTGTTTGATAGTAACAAAAAAGTCCAACGTTTTGGTCGACTCGGTCATCATTAAGGACAATATCTACTTTAGTATCACAATCTCTCATTGATGTATTAAATTTTCAGGCTGTTATGCCCTAGTCAATTTATCAAAAATAAAAGGAATCTGTATTTGTGACTTTTAATAATAATTTCTTTCTTTCAAAATGTTTTTGTTTTACTATTATTTTCTATGCCAACACTATACAATATTAAATATGTTTACTATCATTAACTATTTGAATAACTAAATGAGACTATTTGGATAATTTTTACAATTTGAATAGTTTTTATTTAATTTTGCGTTTAAAAAAAATATGGGCTTGAGTTATTCACAAGGAGTTTTATTTTAATAATATTTGATGATAAAATAATTAAGTCAGGACAATTTTTTTGTCGTTTTGTATTGTTTTGTTTTTATGATGACATTTATAATATAAATCATTGAAATATATTGGCGTTGTTCCTAACTTCCTTATTGTATGTTCCCAGCGCCTCATATAGAATTCAAAGCTAACTAAAAATATTTTATTAAAACGACAGTTGACAAGAGGAGAACGATCTGGAACGATTGACGCCTGTATTTCCTGTTCAAGGAAAAGCGGTGGAAATTAAAGAGGGTTCTAATAAATCCGGAAAAGAGTTGTATTATTTCCTTTTGAAAGCAATCCATTACTCTGGAGCCACTTTAATGGAGCGAGGAAATAAACTTGAGTCATGTTTTTATTGTGGAAAGTCAGCTATTTAGTTATTGTTTTTTTTTTCAGGCTATGATTCATTTCTTCTAATTTTCCGGTTAATCTTTTTATTTTCCTCAGTTTTTAAAACAATGATGAAATGCTCCTATTAAATTTCGAAATTAAAAAAAAAATCGATCGATATAAGCAAAAATGTGATTGTTAATTCATTATTAGACAATTTCCTGCAAATTCATACTTGTAGAAATAAAAATAAAAGTTTCTATCTTTCATCAGGGCTCAGAACAAAGAGCAAGATAACAATCAATGAATAGGAAATCTTAACTAAATGATTAAATAAAATAATTATACAGAATGAAAATTAGTAAAAATAAAGTGATGCAACAAGTGGAAAATAAAATTTGTTTATTTTATAAATGTTACTTATGTTATCTAGTTACATTTACACACAGGCTTCAACAGACTGTATTTTTTCAAGTTTCTATGTTTTCTTAATTTTTTTTTTAAATTTATTTATTGATATTTACAACTGTATACATATATACACATCAAGTAAATTTGCTGTAAGTGATATTATGACATGATAAAAACATGTGCAGACATTGATAGAACTCCAAAAACATTTCTAAAGGAGAAGATCTCGAGGCCATTTTCTTTTCAGATGTCTAGGAGGATTATTAGTATTGGTTTGGATGGTTGGGAAGTTTATTATGGAAGGATTGGTATCTGGTTCTGGCCAAATCGGCAACATAGGGGACATTGAGGTCCTGATGGATGA
>NW_027106475.1:0-4070 GCF_000696795.3 Halyomorpha halys
AATTTTTGTTAGAACACTTAAAGGTTAGCCAATCTAATTTTCTCAGGGGCCTCTGGTAATGTGACAAACTTAATACAGATGTTTTCATATCCGGGGACACAGTAAGAGACTGTCCTAACCAGGTATCGGGAACAGCTAGCAAAAACCTTAATAAACGACATATTGTTGAAATCATGGATAATGCCTCGATACATAGCAATATATATCCAGTTATGGATTTATGGGCACGTTATGTTATAGCAAGTTATGAATATGGGCAGCATTTCTATCTTCACTAAAAATAATAAAGATGAATTATATTTAAAAATGAATAATTCAGAGAAAATGTCAAGTTAGTACTCTGAGTTAAAATTCATCCTCGCTCGTTTCGGACAAAAATATTTTTATATTATTCACTGTGGCAATATTCTCACGTAGTAAATTTTTTATGAGCCGTTGAGTAGGCGGTGTGACTTAATCCAATTTCAGGATGTTCCAGAAAAGTACTTTTATTTTTTTTCTTCAACAAAAGTAAATTAGAAATATACAGTTACCTAAAATTTACATTTTGTTCTCGAACATTTATTGAAAGCTAAATTGTTATAGAATCAATATTCAATATATTAAGAAAGATTTTATTAAATTATTCCATCAACTGAAAGGCTCATATATATAGTCTATACAAAATTAACCATTTAATAACTATGGTGACAAAAAAATTATCAAACTAACGAAATAGACTGATACAATAGGCATGCACGTGCACAATCCAGTTCATATTAGACCAAATATTTTAGTTGTATTTTTCATCATTCTACATTAGAAGTATTCATAATGTGTTAAATGTAAAATGTGTTGCCTTGTTAAATGTTATAAGTATAGAATTGGTGGCATCCCTATTTAAAGTCATGTTAAATTTTAAACGCATAAGAGCTCCTAGCGGATTATTTGAGCAATTTGTTTTATTACCTTCCCTTCCTTAACTTCAGATTATAGTTTACTTTTAAGTTTTCATTAAAGTGATTTATTACAACCTGCCTAAGTTGAGTGAAAAGTAGGAGATATGTAAAATTTGGCTAGTGAGTGCCTTGTTGATCTTCTAACTTGTTTGGAAAAGAATCAAGACGAGCTAAGTGACCACTGTCATTACATTATTATTAGTAGTATTGTCATCCATTGCTTTATCAATTATAAAACCACCCAAAACAATACTAACACAACCAAAACACATACTACGAGTAAATAACCTAACACTACGACAAATAAAATGGTGACGAGCTCAGCTGGTCTGTTGTGTGATGTCATTCTACCAGAGTTACAGACCCTCAACCATATTATGTATTATATGATTGGAGAAGTTTGTCGGGGGGTGCGGTCAGCAAACAACATTAGTCGTTAATTTATAGTAAATCTTTGTTCAAGAGTCTTTAAAAATAAATTTATAAGCATTCCAAATCGTTTCATAATTGGAGGATTCGAAGAAGGGTAAAATGAACTGTACTTTAAAATGTTAAAGACGGGCAACATTTAAAGCAGAATGGAAATATAAGCATTATAGAGGTAAAAATATATTCTAATGGAGAATTTAGAAGAAAAAAAAACGATTTAGAAAACTCGATTTTTTTAAAGATTTTAACTCTCTTATTAACCCGGTTGTTAGGTCAATTTTAACTTGACTTTTTCTCACCTTTCATATTTAGAGCTCTTGAACTTTTTTTTTTTAAATATAAAATTTTGATTCATGTTAGGTTTATTAAGGCATAACAAAAAAGAATAAAAAAAATATATATACATTTCGAAACAAGAGCCAACTAGTTTTAAAAAAATTAAAAAACAAACATAATTATAAAATATTAATAAACATAAAATAATGTTTTGAGACAGAAAACGATATAAAAAAATAATGAAAATACAGATTTATCATATTATAAGAATATAGTACTAATCTTAAAAAGAAAATTCTCAGCCTGAAGAAATCTCTAGTGCACATCTGGTGTAAGTGAACACCGTATGGCTGGGGCATTTCACTCTTTTATACTAGTGGCAATTTTGTTTAGAATGTCTGAATATAAGCCAGAAATTTACAAAAAATAGTGTTCATAAGGCGCAGCGATGAAGTGAAAATATGAAAAAAAAAATTTTTGTTATAAATACTACCCTAACATAAACTTATAGTATCGAAAAAAAAATCATATTAAATAATATGAAGTTCCTTCCTCTTTAAGCTTCCGTTCCCCTAGTTCTGCTAATTTTTACCTTCGAGAAAAAAATATTTTATGGATTAAATACACTTGCAAATCATGAGAAAAATCCTCACAACTTGAATATTTTTTATTGCAGCCTCAGTCGAGCGTGAGATAATGTCTCATGAGAAGGGTATATTGTTAGGGAAAGAGGGAAGGACGCTCACCCATAGCTGCTAGAGTGCTAGTGGCGAGGTACAGAAGGAAGAGACTGCAGATTCCAGGAAGATTGGCCAGTCTCCCCCAAGTAGCTTCCAGGCTCGAAAAACAATTAACGTGGGAGAAATTCTCATGCAGTGATCAATGACGGGTTAAGGATGTACTGATGTAATTTTCTCGGAATATATAATCTAACTATTGTTATAAATTCCAAAATACTATTTCCATTAATCTACAATAATAATATTAATAGCTTTATTTCTATTCTTGACAGAGCTATAAGCCTCCCTCTTGAGTGATACGGACCTGCGTTATATACATTAAGAGTATACAGAAATGTCCACTTCTTCATTGATTGAATTGTTGATAGAAATTTCCACTTCTTCATTGATTGAATTGTTGATAGTAATTTCCATTTCTTAAATGCCTCTTTATCCCTTGCCAACTTCTCCAAAGCAATTCCTATCTTTCTTGCCTGATCTGATATGAGGTCCTCCCACTTATTCCTCGATCGTCCGTGTGGTGGTTTTCCATTTGTCTTTACCTCCCAAATAGTTTTTGAAGTCCATTGATCGGCAGTCTTTGCACATGACCGTACAATGGTAAATTATTTATATTTCTATTTTCTATAACTGGTTCCTGCAATGTTTCTTCTCATATTCATATATTTCTCATTCGGTCTAAACTACTATAACCAATAGCTGGTTTGTATACGGCTTTATTTTTTTATTCTAGGCCAACTTTCAGATGCATAGGTGAACGTAGGTATTAAGACATTTTAACACAACACCATCTTAGTTTTCAACTCCATTTCTCTTTCCGAGGTAATAATTTGCCAGATATAATTAAGAAAGAACTTCCTATGCTGTGTTTGAACACTCAAATGATAATTTAAAATAGATTTTGAATCACAATCTTTGCATCACTTCACACCATCTTGTAATTTGTCTTCCTTTCATTCTCTAGTGTTCCCTTGGTATCCATTCTGTAGCAATTTTAGACCATCTTATATTATAAAGTCTGGCAGCATGATTGGTCCACCTCTATTTGGTACGTATTTAGCTTTAATCGTGAATTTTACTGTTGCTGACGCAGTTTTACCGCTCTTCTTGAAAATTTCAGGGGTCCCTTCACTAATTTTTCATAATTGTTTTCGGTTACTGAGTATGTCTGAGATCCATATAAACTTACTGGGTATACAGATGCTTCAATACCTTTGCTTTTAATCCTAGAGGTAGTTGACTTTTAAAAATGTTCTTAGGTACGAGTATTTTTGATTTTAATTCTTTAAAGTAGAATTTAAATGAGATAGACTGTCCTAAATAAATATCTTCTAAAAAAAAAATAATTTGTAATGCAAAAATAGCTTTTTAGTTTTCTAAATGTTTTATCATTTTTTTTTACTGACATAGCCCTTAATTTTTTTAATGGAGTAGCCTTAGGGCTAAGTCCGACTCTGTGTCGCAAGCTGCTTTTAAATAAATTAAAGAGGCCAACACAGGCGGCTTTATAAAGTCTTAAGCATCTTTATAAAGTCATCTTTAAGGGCTTGACACGGCTCAGCATAACAACGTTTTCCTTCGAAGATGAGACCTTCAGTTCAAGATTTTATTGTAGAGAAACTTATTTTTTTAATTAGATTTTTTTCTATTTACTTCTTGTTTTATTTTTTCGTTATTTTCTTTTTTA